>NC_072735.1:42222870-42502562 GCF_026930045.1 Uloborus diversus | reverse complement strand
CAGATGCAAATGGCTCATGTGAATAACAATTAGATGCTACTGTAACCACTGCATTATCATTCCAGCTGCACATGTACACTGATCCATCAGATCGATAGTCAAAATTTCCTCGATCTTCTTTAGAAAGGGCTTTTTTGGATTTCTGTGGACAATGGCCAGTTCTGTTTTCACGAATTGTTCCTGTTGCTCGTACACCTTTTTTTTGATAGCTGAGAAATTAAGTCATATGATATAAAAAAGTTATTTAACTATACTTCATGCTTAGACGTGTCAGTCAAAACTGATAATAGATCACTTACAACTCTGGATCCTAATTGCACATCAGGGGATCCTTCTTTTTTGCCTGAATAAATCTCCATGGAATATGGGTATCCACTTGAAGAGCACAGCATCCAAATTTTGAAGCCGAATCTTATTGGTTTTCCTCTAATAAACATTTTACATGAGTGCTGACCGTATAGTAGGGAACCATAGATTCATCTATGCTCAATTTTTCATGAAATACACCAAATTGTTGAAGGTTTTTACACAATTCTTCGTAAACAGGGTATACTTTTGCAAGTTTGTCATTTTGTTTTAATGCATGGTTGTCCATCAAATGAAAGTTGTTTTTTATTTTTCGAAAACGATTTCGAGGCATAACTGTTGGTACAATTGGCACATATGTATCTTCTGCACTGCTCCAATACATATCTTCAGAAGGAACGGAATGGTACCCACTCAATAGCAGCAAACCAAAAAATTGTAGGACTACATCTCTGTCAACATCTATTGATTCTCCTTTTTGCAATGCATACAAGTTTGTCATATTTGCTAAGTGTTCAACATACTGCAAAGGTAAAATTTTAAAAAATAAATCAATTGGAGATAAATCCACTATATTCGGAAATGTGTGTCGAAAAGGTTCAATACTTTCTGACGAAATCAGTTTCTGAAAATTCGCTTTCTTCTCCCATGTTAAATCCATTTTCTTTTTTTTCTACTTTTATTTCCTGATAATTCCAACTTTTTCTTTTTTTCCATTTTCATTCGCTTTTTACTTTTATTATCTAATGATTTCAGACTTTGTTCTTCCTCCGATTTTTTTGTTAAATTTTCACGAGAGTTGGCAGAAAAAATGTCCACCTGTCTACATAAATCAATTGGTGTAATAGGTTGTAACTCGTCTTCTATAATGTCTCCTTCCTCAGTGATATTGCCTGGTTCATCAGGGGGTAATTGGCATATATCTACATCTGACAAATCCGAATCTGACAATGTCTCTAAATAAGCCACAACTTGATCTACAGTAAGAAATCTTGTATACATTTTTTAACATTTATGAACAGTTGGTATACGTCAAACAGAATTTCGTTTCGCTCGAAAACAAAGCTAGCGAATTATTGAACTGCATTTAAAATGAAGAATAAAACGCTCACTTATATTATTTTTAATCATCACGTCACAATGCAGCTGTCCGAGCAGGTGTGGATTCGGAGCCATATAGTCCGTCAAACAGTAGACTACTATTATTTTCTTTGCTAACGAAACGTCATATCCTTTCAAAATATAAACTTACTTGGTTTTGCCAACATCTACACAAGAGTACATTCAAAATGAGAAGAAAAAAGAAACATATATAACGAAAATGAAATTTCCCCTTTGAAGTCGAACGATTAAATTCTTGGAAATTTGACTCCCTAAAAGCGCCAATGTTCCAAAATTGGAACATGCTATTTTGAAGGGTACACCTTTTGGAAATATTATTGTACATTTCTACAAGCATTTTAAAATCATACATTGAAGTATTTTTCACAACAATAATAAATATCATCAAATTTTCTGAAAAAGCCAATTTTTGGTAAATTTTATAAGAAAAAGTTGCAAAAAGCTAAAAAAACACGCATCTTTGAAAAATCGCAATAAATAATTGAAAATATATAAACAATCAAGCTTAAAATCAAAAAATACTTTGAAGTAAGACTAAACTGTGTTAAAAAAAAAACTTGTTTATTTTAACGTTATTTCTTGGGAAAATTTTCAGTTAAATATGATGTTCCATTTTTGGAACATTGGCGGGTAAACGGTTTTGTATTCGATTTTATTTTACGAAATTTATATCTAAAAATTAAAAGAAATTTGAAAAAAAAAACTTTTAAAGATTTAATAGTTGTGGCATTGAATAATTTATTTGAATGCTACTTCTACTATAAGTAAACATTTATGTCGAATACATTCATAAATACATTAAATAAAAATTAAGAAGCAGTAGCTAATATATAACTATACATAAAGTAAAACCACCGATAGTTTACATTGCTCTAGGAGTTGATATTACAAAAAAAGAAAAAAAAATGGAAGTTTTACAATTACACAAACAGTTATAATACTATAAAATGGAGTATACATTTTTAATGCTTATCTTTCAAATTATTTTTAGTTTACATGTTAATACCTGTGTTTCCTTTGTTAATTTGGAATTTTTTTATAAGAATTAACCACACATACAGCTTCAACTACTAGTGTCAGATATAGTTTTACAATGTCGCAATAGTGCAATGGTAAAGGGTAAGGCCCCTATATATACGAGCCGGCGCATCAGATTAAGATCAGCCATTTTGGATCGGAGCGCCTGTTTGAGTGGTTGTCTTTTCTGGCGAGTTATCGCGTTTGCTGATTGTTCACTGCGAGCAAATATTAGCGGCACGTGAATTGTTTCTTGATTGAAATATTATTTCCGGCAAATTTGACGAAATCCGAAATTTTGCTGTGGTAACCCTAGGAGCGCAACAATCAAAGATCCGATCCAAAATGACTTAACTTAAGCTGATGCGTCGGCCTATCTATATAGCGGCTCTAGTAAAGGACTCTTTTCGACTGTATGGATCCCAAGAAGTATAATGTTACAAATCCTGTAAAGAGTAATTATTGTAGTAACGTAACCTGTAAATAGTTTCCCGTAATGAATATACAACCCCTTTTCATATGGCTAAAGTATACGAACCCCCTATTTCCTTTTTGTTCATTGATAAAATTTGATAACGGTCTACTATTTTCCAGAAGCATGTGGAATATCTGAGAGATTTCTTTTCGGTGTGTATACCCAGGTAGCATTAACTCATCGGATTTTGCTCGGCCGATCATCGACTCCTCCTAAACTCATCGCGTAATGCACGCTGATATCGTTGCGATCAGAATCCGAGAACGGTTTTCGATGAGCTGTTTTTTATCGGAAAACTATATCGTTACGATCAAATTTTCCGATGAAAATTTGCCGAGCTGCATTTCATCGGAAAGAGAGATCGTAACGATCAAATTTTCCGATGAAAATTTGCCGAGCTACGTTTCATCGGTAAAAGAGATCGTAACGATCAAATTTTCCGATGAAAATTTGTCGAGCTGCATTTCATCGGAAAAAGAGATCGTAACGATCAAATTTTCCGATGAAAATTTGCCGAGCTGCATTTCATCGGAAAAAGAGATCGTAACGATCAAATTTTCCGATGAAAATTTTCCGAGCGAAATTTCATCGAAAAACGAAATCGTAACGATCAAATTTTCCGATGAAAATTTGCCGAGCTACATTTCATCGGAAAAAGAGATCGTAACGATCAAATTTTCCGATGAAAATTTGCCGAGTTACATTTCATCTTAAAAAAAGTAGGTCGCTTAAATTTTCCGATAAAAATTTTCCCAATCTAAAATTTTTGGAAATCTCCCAACTGTTAAAGTAGGATAAGTTTTATTATTTGAATATCCGACTATTTATCAAACGTAAGGCTATACGGATCAACATTTAGGGTTGAGAATCGGAGGAAAAATGACTGAGACTGACTCCGAATCCGACTCCTGGATTTTGGAAGGATTTACTCCAATTTGCTGCAAAATCAATTCAACTTTAACTCCACGATTCTAACGCCAAATACCTCACTGGAATTGCGAACAAAATGAGACTCCGGCTCTTGAATGATTTCTCTCTATCTCCAAAACAATTCCACTCCTTTCAATTTGACTCCCAAAATTACCGACTCCAACTCAGTTTGCGGACAAAATGATCGACTCCGACTCTTCACTAGCTGGCGCCATATATATAAGTATATTCCTTGAATGAATATATATATAATATATATAAGTATATATAAGTATATTCCTTGAATTCTCACTTTCCGTTCAGAAATCTGTCATGGCCTTGCCACCCGATAGATGGCGCCACAAATGATTTTCGATTTAATACATTAATTTCCACTTTGGAGAGAGCATAACTTGTCTAGTGGTTAGCATATGAATCTCGTATTCCAGAGGGCTCTAGAGTTCGATTCCCGCTTAAAGCGACTAAGATTGAACTCACGAATCACGCTCATCAAAAGTTGTTAAATTAGAAATTAATTAAACAAGTTATTTAAAAAAATAATATATATTAAGTAATTGTCCCAAATGACGTCATCCGAAAATACCCCTCCCGAAAATTTTCTTCCCACTGTTAATTTTTTTTCCTCCTACTTGTCCCTATATCGTAGTTGTTACTACTTCGCATCGTATTTTCATCCTAAATTCATCGCCTCGGAACGACACTGCTCGTATATTGCTCCAAATTTCATCGTATTTTCATCCAAAATTCATCGCCTCGGAACAGCACTGCTCGTATATTGCTCCAAATATCATCGGTATAGGGAGCAAAATTCATCGGATTCCGATGATCGGATTCTACTATTACCGATGAGACATATTGGAGCAATTTCCGATGAAAACTCATCGGAATCCGATCATCGGCCGATCAAAGTTTGATCGGATTTCGATGAACGGCCGATCATCGGCCGATGAGTTGATGCTACTCGGGTATAAGCCGTTAGCGATGGATAAAAAGTGAGTTTCGACTGAGAATTTGTACTGAGAGTGTGTATTAGCTCTGTTTATAGCGAAGCATTTCGCTGTGTTGTTTTCGTATTTGGAAGTAAATACGTGTGTAACCGTTGAGTTTACGGTGTTGAGTGATATTTGCTTAATTACTGAAGATTATTTTAGCAGTTGTTGACGATCTTTCCTGTACATAGTGTAAATAAATTTCCTGTGTTTTTACCAAGAACTGTGTCTTCATTTCAAGAAAGTGGAAGTCGCACCGGATCTGTTATAATTTGGCGCCCGAACAGGGACTTCTTCTGGACTTTCTTGGAGTAAATGTAACTTTGGACATTTTTTTGATAAAGACTTTTTGAATTTGGACTTTATGGTGATTACTCGCGCAATGGATGAACAATTAAAACAACTTCTTGCCGCAATCAACTCTGTGAAGGGTGATATGGCGGCTAATCAAGAACAATTAAAAAATGACATTGCGGCTAATCAAGACCAATTAAAAAATGAATTGACTGCAAATCAAGTACAATTGAAAAACGAATTGGCGGCTAATCAAGAACAATTGAAAAATGAATTAGCGACTAACCAAGAGCAATTAAAAAATGAATTGGCGACTAACCAAGAACAATTAAAAAATGAATTGGCGACTAACCAAGAACAGTTGAAAAATGAATTGGCGACTAACCAAGAACAGTTAAATAGTGATTTAACTGCTAAAATTACTACAAGTCAAGATGAAATAAAAAGTGACTTAACGTCGATGAAAACCATGATGGAGAATCAACTAATCGCCATGGGAGATAAAGTTGATGCTCTGGAAGAAAAATTTGATACTGTGGAAGAGCGTATCGCCAATGTGGAAAATAAGTTGGAAGACGAAGATAAGAAATTTACTTCATTTAAGGAAGAAATAATTAAAGACATGGAAAGGAGATTGGCGACCGCAAAAAGTAGCTCTGTACAGTTTTGCGCTCCCACATCTGTTGCTCGACCGTCCATTAAACTGGCCACAATTGATGGGAAAAGTTCGTGGCAGGTGTACAAGACCCAATTCATAATAGTGGCGGAAGCGAACGGATAGGACTCTGCTACCAAGGCCTGCCATCTTGCAGCATCCCTGAGATGTGACACAGCGGACATTCTTCAGACCCTTCCGGACAGCCAGTGCCTGGATTTCGCCGCCCTCACATCTGCGTTGGAGCTTCGCTTCGGTGAGAAGTGCCAGAATGATTTCAGCCGACTCCAGTTGAAGTCCCGTTTCCAGAAAACCGGGGAAACCCTGCAAGAGCTAGCGGCGGACGTCGAGAGACTGTCTCATCTTGCTTTTTGCGACTGTCCAGCGGATGTTCGAGACAACCTGGCACACAACTACAACGTCGACGGGGTTCGAGATCCGGAAATCCAGAAAGCTCAACGGATGGCGGATGTCAAAGACCTGAGTTCTGCTGTTGTGTATGCGATGAAGTTGGAGGCCGCCCAGCAAGCAACCCGCAAGGATCGCCATTCAATCCGCAGCGTGAAAACTGATGAGTCTGATCCGGTTTCGTCACGCTTTGCTGAACTGGAAAAGCAAATAAAAGAAATTGCAGGAATCCTCAAAAGGACTTCGGCTCCCAAGTGCCAAAATGGACAATCACTTAAGTGCTGGAAATGTGGCGGCGAGGGTCACTTACGAAGAAACTGTGAAGCTCGCCAGGAAACCAGAGGGAAGAGCACCTCTCCCTCGCAGGTCCAGGAAAACTAAGCCTGGCAATCTCGCGGGGCGGAGGTCGCCAAATTGGAATGAGTCCCATCTTAAAGTTTTCCAGATTTCATCGACGAGTGGCGGCAGGAATGGACTGTTTGTTTATGCATACGTAAACGGGTTTCCCTGCGAACTGATTATTGACACTGGAGCCAATGTTACAATCATTAAAACAGATGTGGCTCGTCAATTTGGACTCAACATTCTATGGACGATGCCCTGCGTTACCCTCCAAACTGTGACAGGTGACAAGGTCGAGATTGAAGGTAAAGTAAACTTAGAAATTGTGTTTGGAAATGCCACTTACCATCATACGGCATTCGTTGCTGCTATCACGGACCCCTTCATTCTCGGATTGGACTTTTTAAAGAAGTATGACTTCACCCTTGACTTCAAGACTAATGAACTGCAGTCGATGAGAGAAGACATAGCCATCTTCAACGTTGAAAGTGATGTAAAATCCGCTCATCAAATAATAGCCCAAACAGATTTATCGATTCCCTCAAAGTCAGAATCATTAATATCTGGCTCCATTGAAGAAAGCAATAGTTTTCGATTTGGACTCGTTGAATACCCTAACCTAAACAATAATCTAAAAGGAGTGCTGGTAGCATCTACGCTTGTGGACCTTTCTAAGGATGTAATTCCTGTGAGAGTCGCCAACGTGAGTGAAAGGCCAAGGAATATCCGAAAAGGTGAAGTGTTGGCAACTTGTACTCCAGTAAACTGCATCATTACAAGAATCAATTCCCCCGAGACTGTGTCTTCTGAGTCCTTGACATCAAAGTTAATTGGGAGTGCGCCATTATCGAAAGATCAAAGAACTGCTGCGGAACAATTGGTGGAGGACTTCAAGCATCTGTTTTCATCTACATCGGAGGATGTGGGCAGGACGAATTTAACGCAGCATAGGATCTACACTGGAGAACACCTCCCTATTAAACAGCATCCAAGACGACTACCGTTCGCCAAGAAGGAAGAGGTTGAGACCCTCCTGAAAGAGATGAAGGAGAACGATGTAATCGAACCTTCATCCAGTCCTTTGGCGTCTCCCATCGTCTTGATCCGAAAGAAAGATGGTTCCACCAGATTTTGTGTCGATTACCGATGGCTGAATGAAATCACCAAGAAAGACAGTTACCCTCTTCCACGGATAGACGACACCTTGGACACTCTTTCCGGACACAAGTGGTTTTCGACCCTGGACTAGAGGAGCGGCTACTGGCTGGTTGAGATACACCCTGATGACCGAGAGAAGACAGCGTTTACAACTGGACAAGGCTTATGGCAGTTCAAAGTGATGCCCTTCGGCTTCTGCAATGCACCAGCTACGTTCGAGCGTCTTATGGAGACAGTGTTAAGAGGACTTTCCTACGAATCCTGTCTGGTCTACTTAGACGATATCATCATCGTGGGACGCAGTTTCGAAGAACATCTGGCAAATCTTAGGAAGGTGCTGCAGAGGCTTAAGGAAGCCAATCTGAAGTTAAGCCCGTCCAAATGTAATTTGTTCCGCCGGGAAGTGAACTACCTTGGTCACATCATCTCTTCTGAAGGTGTACAAACCGATCCAGAAAAGGTATCGGCAGTCAAGAGTTGGAGTCGTCCCGAAAACATCCATCAGCTGCGAAGTTTCCTGGGGCTCTGCACGCACTACAGGAAGTCTGTAAAGGGTTTTTCCATCATTGCACGACCTTTGCATAAGCTGACGGAGAGCAAGCAAAAGTTTGAATGGTCCAAAGAATATGAAGATGAATTTCTACGACTGAAGGAGGCTTTAACATCAACGCCTATCCTCGCCTATCCTCAGCCGGAAAAATCCTTCATCCTGGACACTGATGCGAGCCACGAGGGCATCGGAGCTGTTTTGTCCCAAGAAATTGACGGCAATGAACATGTCATCGCTTACTGGAGCAAATGCTTATCAAAGTCGGAGCGAAATTACTGCGTCACCAGAAAGGAGTTACTGGCCATAGTGAAAGCTGTAGAACACTTCCATCATTACCTCTACGACCGAAAATTTCTGCTTCGGACAGATCATGCCTCATTAACTTGGCTTTTTAACTTCAAAAATCCGGAAGGTCAGATAGCCAGATGGATACAGCGGCTCCAGGAATATGACATGGAGATCAAGCATCGAAAAGGGTTATCTCACGGTAATGCTGACGCTTTATCCAGGAGACCCTGTCCTGAGAACTGCCACTAATTTTCCCGAATCGAGAAACAGTATGGAACGACTAGCCCTACCGCCTATCAGGTGACAGTGACTCCAATATCATCAGAACCTGATTCATGGAGTGACGACCAAGTTCGAAAAGATCAACTTGAAGACCCCGACATAAAACTAAATTTTGGAGTTCATGGAAAGTGACAGTCGGCGACCTAGCTGGCAGGACGTTTCCATCTTTAGTCCTGCAACAAAAAGATACTGGGCTTTATGGAATTCACTCCATTTACGGAACGGCGTACTGTACCGAAAATGGGAATCTGATAACGGCAAAACGTCTAGGTGGCAGTTACTACCTCCCCGATCAAGGATTTCAGAGGTTCTGAAAGAAATACATAGTAGTGCGACTGGAGGACATTTTGGTGTGTTGAAAACCCTCCATAAAGTTCGGGAGCGCTTCTTCTGGAGCAAGGCGAAGGATGACGTGGAGAAGTGGTGCCATTCTTGTGACACCTGTTCTGCTCGTAAAGGACCGAAGAAAAGAAGCAGAGGGAAGCTACATCTGTACAACGTTGGAGCTCCTTTCGAACGAATTGGGATCGACATCCTGGGTCCTCTACCAAGAACTGCTGATGGGAACAAATACATTCTTGTTTCCATCGACTACTTCACCAAATGGCCGGAAGCATATCCCATTACAGATCAAGAGGCTACCACCGTAGCAGAGACTAGTCCAACATTGGATCTCGAGATACGGAACACCTTTGCAGATTCATTCCGATCAAGGGAGGAATTTCATCTCTGCTGTGTTTAAGGGCCTATGTCAAATTTTCGGAATTGAGAAAACTAGGACAACACCACTACACCCACAATCGGACAGCAAGGTGGAGAGATTTAACCGCACAATCCTGAATAATCTCTCGCTTATGGTATCCAGAAATCAACAGGATTGGGACAAGAAGCTACCTTTGTTCCTGCTGGCCTACCGCAGTGCTGTCCACGAGACTACCGGATTTGCCCCATCTCAGATGCTCTTCGGACGAGAGCTTCGGCTACCTTGTGATCTCGTCTTCGGTCTAGTCCTCCGGATGCGCCTTCATCGCCTGAGGAGTACATCCAGGATCTCCAGGCTCGGTTGGAAGACGTTCATAACTTCGCACGAGAACGAATCAACATCGCGGCGGAGAAGATGAAGACCCGATACGACACAAGGTCTACTGGACATGAATTCAACGAAGGCGACAAGGTTTGGTTATGGAATCCCATCCGACGGAAAGGTCTGTCACCCAAATTGCAGTCGCATTGGGATGGACCCTACGAAGTCCTCAACCGACTAAATGACGTCGTAGTGAGGATCCAAAAATCACCTAATGCAAAACCTAGGGTTGTACGTTATGATCGGTTAGCCCCATACTATGGCCATAGTTCATGAGCATTACGTAAACAACCATGGTTGATAACATACAAGTTGTGGATAATTTTTGCTTTTAATGTTTAGTAATATTTCTTGTTATTATTGTGTTTTCTGTATCTGTTAGTTATTAATTAATGTGTATATTTGTAAACTTGTGATAGAAGTTTGGCACCCTTTCTGGGGATTGTACTGCCCGGGACGTGCAGTCCTTAGGAAGGGGGCAATGTTACAAATCCTGTAAATAGTAATTATTGTAGTAACGTAACCTGTAAATAGTTTCCCGTAATGAATATACAACCCCTTTTCATATGGCTAAAGTATACGACCCCCCTATTTCCTTTTTGTTCATTGATAAAATTTGATAACGGTCTACTATTTTCCAGAAGCGTGTGGAATATCTGAGAGATTTCTTTTCGGTGTGTATATAAGCCGTTAGCGATGGATAAAAAGTGAGTTTCGATTGAGAATTTGTACTGAGAGTGTGTATTAGCTCTGTTTATAGCGAAGCATTTCGCTGTGTTGTTTTCGTATTTGGAAGTAAATACGTGTGTAACCGTTGAGTTTACGGTGTTGAGTGATATTTGCTTAATTACTGATGATTAATTTAGTAGTTGTTGACGATCTTTCCTGTACATAGTGTAAATAAATTTCCTGTGTTTTTACTAAGAACTGTGTCTTCATTTCAAGAAAGTGGAAGTCGCACCGAATCCGTTACAATATAAAAATGCTCTTGATAAATGTTTTACATGGCTGTGTGATAGATAAAGGGGCTCCCAAAAATTATTGGTGACAAAGTTTTTACTACTGATGGTTTTACTTTAAGTGCATTTGATGATTTTACTATTAATATTCCCAGACATAATTAAGTATTTTGAAAGTAAAATAAATACATTCAAAGCAAATGAACTACCTGTTATTCCAAAAGTAAATGAAGTGTACCTTTGACGGTAAGAGTGTTGCTATAGAAACCAGATGCAACATCATTTGTAGAAACACAAGTGTAATTTCCGTTGTGCTTGTAGGTTAAATTTTTAAATGTCAAGGTCGATATAAAACCATCATCTTCCTGTAAAATATTCACGTTAAGCTCTTGTTCTGTGATTGGACGCTCATCCTTTAGCCACCTGGTGTTCAAAGGACCATCTCCGGCCAGGACTATACACGTGACAGCGGTTCTCATACCCTCATGAAGATTGTCTCTAAAAGCAAAACTTGCAAGCTTTGGTCCAGCTGAAAGAAAATGTTATTATTTATAATGATACAAGTGATCAAGCAAGTATTGTGCAGTCAAAAATGAATTAGATGATTTAATGTTCAACTTGTGGTGCCCGCACGGCTTTGCCTATAGTTGATAATTAAAAGATCATTCGGTTCGCCTGTATATTTACAAATAATAGATGACAAATTTCTCGCCAATTGGCTATGTTCATTCACTCTCCCATTCCACGTCATGATAACTTCGTAATTTATTTGTCCATCATATGATAATTTTGCTCCGGAAAATGTTCTTAAAATTGGAATAGAAAAAGAACAAATTCGAATTTTCGCAAAATCGCTTCGAGGTGCACATCCCCATGCTACAAACTAACTTTGTGCCAAATTTCTTCATTTCGAACGGTCTACGCGCTATGCACGTCACAGGCATCCTACAGAATTCCGCACTTTTCGCTTCATTATTCGTAAACACGTGTTGAACCATAGTGCGGATGGTAAAATTAAAGTGAACATTACCTAATGCAAATTTGTCTTTAAACAATAGACGATTAAAAAGCGTTATACGTAATAAATTTTAGATACATTCAAACACACTGAAAAAATGAGAGAAAGTCATTACAAGAAACGCAAAAGAAACAAATTTGAAAGTCTGAGAAAAGTCTAACGTTAAGAATAATTTATTGGTGCTTATAAAAACGCATTGCCGGGAAAAAAAAAAAAAAAAAAAAAAAAAAAAAAAACGGAAACCAATCATTAGCAATAAAAAAAAAAGCAACTTCTTGTCTACGATTCGACATGATATGGGTTTGAAAAGCTGGTCTAAGCTTATACCATTTGAGGCTGTGATAAGCAAAGGGATGCACGTGTACATTTTCAAGTTTTGAGTAAAACGCGTTTAAAGATAAGATCTTGGGTAGACTTTCATTGAAAAGTTTTTCTAATTCATGCGGCATAACAGAACCTACCAGGGTTACTAGTACTATTTCTTGCCCCAAGACAGAAGAGAGGTTCACCAATCATTGATACTGGTGATCTCCAAATTTATAATTTTTCAACTTACACCCATTTGCTTCTCACTGTCTCATTTGACAATTTCAACATAAGTGCCAAAAAGTAAGGACGGTTCATTTTACAATTTAACGTTTCATGCATTTACGCTGTTGGTAAATGCAAATTAAAAAATAAATATAAGAAAAGACTTGTAGTTGAATGAAATAGCACAGCAATCCGCCCAGTTGAAATATTTCATTTTATCTTAAAAAGCTTGTAAACAACTCATCAGAAACGATAAGAGGGAATTTATGTAAAATGTATTTCAGTGTTCAATCATTCATTAGTTTTACTGTGAAATCGTGCATTATAAAGTCGGATCCGCTTAACGGAATAGCCATTTGCCACGAAAAATACTCTACTAAGTGGGATATTCAATTAACCGGGATCAAAATATCACTTTACATTGAAAATATTATATTAAGCGGGTTATTCTTTTAACCGATATTCTAATAAGTGGGCTCAACTTTACATTATTTTGTAAAATAACCACTACTCCATGTGCCTATAATGAGAAACATATGTCGATTAACAACAGGAAACAATTACATTTTTCTAATATAATAGAATATTTATTACTTTTATGCTATTGTAATATTGATGAGGGTATAGACATATTATAATAAAAAAATGCGTAATTTAGCAATTAATAACTCAAAACAAACATTTGCATCAGGCAATAATTTAAGTATAGTGACTAAATTCATACAGTTCTTCTCAAAAAGAACAACTATATATTGCAACAGTTTTAATGTTTTGCAAATAATTAAAATTTCAATTCTTTTATCTACTGTTCTTTTTTTTTTCTACTTCGTACTCGCGCGAAACTAATATTTACCGCATCAATAAAAATAGAATATCCGATAATATGATTTTTTTCCCTTGTATCTTGGTTTTACGAGGGCAAGTTTTCTTCCTTTCATTGACCCGTATGCTTAAATAAGTTTTCCAAAGATAAGCTTAGTCAACAAACAACTTTTATGTACATTTTCCACTCCAACAAATTTACGACTTTTACATCGCTTTATGGAAGTGAACCGTAAAATTTGAAAGTAAAGTCTTATTTTTCTATGAGGCAGATGTACGCTTATAGTTCAGAATAGAAAAGCTTAATAAAGCAGCCACGAATTAACCACTACCAGTTTATACTTCTTTGGCATGAAAGCGGATAAAATTACAAACACAGAATTATTTAAAGTCAAAGTATTAGTATTTAGTTATAAGGGTGGTGGGGGGGGGCGTTAAAAATGAAAATGAAGTATTTATTTTACAAGCATGATTTTTAATTTTATTCCACTCTTAAAATGCATAAGTATTTTTCAGTGATAGTAATTGATCGCGGAATAAACAAACTATTTCTTTTTATTTCCTTTTTTTAAATTAACCTTATTACTGTAGTTCCGTAAGTGACCTGATTTAGAAAATGATTGAAATACTCTTGGTATTCAAACAAAAGATATCAAAGTAAACAAAGAACATCTTCCCTGTGTTATTTCGCTTAATCTACAAACGAAGTAATAGTAGATTAGCGAATGTTGTACTTTTGTAAATGTCAATAAACTTCACCTGCTGAAATTGACAACTTTATCTAACAATATCAAAATAACTTCTTATAAATATTTAAATGTAAGTTATCAATACATTTTTTTCTTAATCAATGCTGAAACATGTAGTACACGAGATGAATTTATACTTTTTTAACCATGCAATAAATTTACGCTTATAATCGTAATTATTTTTTTTTAAGACAATAGTTCAACATTTCATTACTATCTAAAATATGCCATGCATTTTATTTGTTGAAAATGCAAATATTTTTTTTTCAGGTTTTAATGATCTCATTTCGTGACTTTCTGTTAAACACATATTTACGAAAATGCTATAATAAAATAAAAGGCCGGCTGTACGTTTTATCATTGCATTACACAATACTTAACACCAAATATTTGTATTTAAGAAGCCCAAGAAGATCTAATCCGAAACAAAAACAAATAATGACCAAGAAAAAAACACACACATTTATATGCAACTAAAAGCGCTATAACTAACATATACGGTCCATAACCATGGCATACTGAATTTTCATGTATTTCTAAAAACAATAAACACAACTCGCAAGGAAATACATAAGTATCCGTCTCGGATCGATAAAAGACATCACTTTCGCCATAAAGAACAGGTGGCTACATATACCAACCTCGAACGACGACACGGAATGTTCTAGATGCGGGCTGCATCCCTTGACCGGATATAACCTCACAGCTGTAATGGCCATTGTCGACTCCCGGTTGGACATCCATAATCTGAAGAGTGCCATTGGGGTAAACTATTTGTCTTTGGTTCACAGGCAGCGGTCTTCCTTCTGGAAGGAGGGAAAAGTTAAAACTGAGTACGGAAAGAAGCTGGTCTCTTGAGGAATGCATTCAGGGATATTTCTGAGAATTATGAATGTAATTAAAACCAGAACACACGTTATATAATTAGAGTGGAGGATATAGGAGCGGATTATTTCTTTTGTTTATTGTTACATTTTTTGTTGTTGTAATTATATGCACTAATAATCTTGCACATTATTCTAAGCTTTCGAAAAGTCCATGACGCATTTTAGAAATTCATAGAAAAACAATAAATTGTCGGATGAATATGCAGTTTTCGCCATGATATTTCACAGGTTCAAGAGTTTTTTTTTTTTTTTTTAGCCTTATAAAACAAAAGGGGGAGGGGAAACAATTAACCAAAATTTTTAAATTTTAACCCCCCCCCCCCGACTGAGTGGCAAATGCAGATTCAAATGGAAAAACTGAAAATCCTTTTTTAGCCTTGTACTATTAAAAATCAATTACAAGAAATTTATTTGGTAAACAATAGAATCTGGCAACAGATAAAAATTTCATATCATTGCGTTTTCTTTCCTAATCGGCCAACAATGAATTCGGTTACCAATCACGTGAATGAATGCTTAGCCTTATTTAAAGTCTGCTTTAAAAAACTTTATAATTTGAATTCTATATAACATGGAAGTTCCAAACACATTCTATCCGACGCAGAAAAAAAAAATCTTTATTTAGTACAACATTTTTAAATGTGTTTTCACTGCAAAAATCGCGAAAAACCTTTTGGAGGTTTTCAATTAATATCTTCGTTAATTAATAGCTGAAGAGTGAAGTCTTCGTGTGAGGTACGTCTTAGCGAAGACGCAACCTAGCTAAGAACACTCTCGATCAACTCTCCTTTTGAACAACTTGTTTTTCAAAATTGGACCATCTTTTAGGCGCTACAGTGCCAACAACACATACACAGACACATCAAACTTAGAAGCCTTTTCCTTTTTGTGTCGGAGATTAACAAGAAATAAGTGTAAGTATAAGTAATTTACATGTACGGCTGAATTATCACAGGAAGAAAAAACGTAATGTAAAGTGTTTAATAATTTTACTAAGGAGAAAGAACATGGAATTAACTTGATTACCGCTTAGATGTGGTTCGAGCAACAAACAGTAGACACATTAAAGTATAATAATGAAATGTACTGCTTTTTGTTTAATAAAATGTTTCAACACCTCACATTTAAATTTCTTGCAGTGACGATGCATCTGTCAATGTCAGTGAAGCATACAAGGGTAGGGCCCTGGGGATCCGGACCCCTCCCATGGTTCTTGAGGTTATTTAGTTAACTATAATCCAATGTATGCAGTACGTAAAATAATTCCAAGCAAATGTAACAATAATTTCAGATTTAATAAATGAATAAAAAATAATTTATTTTCCATTTTTTGCTACAGAATTGAATTGTGTGTGAACATAAATTGTTCTAGAATGACCATTTTGCTTCAGTGTTTTTACTTTTAACAATGAGAAAATTAAATACGATCATTCTTGATTTTTTGTCAAGGTAAACTTTAAAAGCATTATTTCCAGTGAAAATATAAAAAATTAAACTTTTCTCTTAATTTTGAATTGAATTTTTTAGCTTCAATTGAAACATTTGACTTGTTTTAGCTCTAGATCGAAATTTTTTACTTCTCACTTAGAAATAAAGTTAGTGCTTTTTAAGTTGGTGCTTTGATACAGCAAATTCGATACATCAAAGAAACAGAAGTATCTACTTAATGCTGTAATTTACATATTTGTTTAAATTATTGTGTGTTTAAAATGCCATCAGTATCATTTTATACTTCAATTAGCAGTACACAGCTAAAAAAATTAAGATGTAAAAAAAAAACTTAGATGTAAAAAAAATATATATACGTATATATATTTTTTTCTTTAACTAAAGTGCGTACACAGCCTTTAAAAAAATATATACAATTCTTTTAAAACCCAAACATAAATTATATTTTCAGGTGCCTTAAAATATTGCATCAACTGTACTGTTCATTGACTAAAGCTCCAAGCAACCTCATAACCCCGCAACTCAAATGTTTTATCGCCAAACTCGCCAAGTTACTTTTAAATTAATATTCGCATTGCGAATATAGCGAAACGAAAAAGAAAATCAATTGACATATGCACAGTTTATTTCACCTAAAATAAAAGCAGTGAAACATCCGTAAACAACAAGGGAACTTGTTAAAGAAAAAAAGTAAAGAAAATATATTTGAAAGCTCTCGTTTGAGAAAATGGAAAAGAAAAATATATATACGTGGTATGTTCGAAAAGCGTTTTCCAATTCGTGGTCAACAAAACAAAAAGACTGAAAAAGAAAAAATATATACATATATATATATCTATTAAAAATGTACAATAAAAAAAATTAAAAAAAAAAAAAAAAAAAACGAATGTGGATTATTAGAACGAGAGTTGTTGAAACAAATTTTTGATCATTTTACCGAATGTATTGCAATATGACTTGTGTTTAACCTTGAAAATTGGCTTAATCAGAATCGCTTATATCGTGCTCTAAATAATTGAGAGAAATGGAATAAACACTTGTTCTTGTTCAGAAAAAAAAGAACCCTCGGTTCCAACGGCCTATAATATTATCAATGGGAGGATTTTTTACCCATCATCTCCCAATTAAGTACGATGCTAATTGCTGCTATAAGCCCCTCCTTATAATCTAACTTTTTAATCTAAACCATTTTTCGATTTTTTTTCGCTCAAACCTCAAACAATGCGTGCGCTTTTTGTTTTTTCCTTTTATGAAAAAGTAACGAAGTAGCGACTACATTTCAAAAGTAGTTTGTACTCGCTACATTAAAATAAAATGTGTTATAGTTGTAGTTAATTACATTTGTATCTAAGTAGCTGTAGTCTACTAAACATAAAAATAGTAGCTTTTTCGATCACAGGTTCATGTAATGTAGTACTTAACGATACTCATCAGCAGTAAAAAAAGAAAAAAATATATTAAAATACACTTTTGAGTTTTGAGTCGGTCATTTTTGAAAAAAAAAACTTTTTTTAGGAAGCAAAATATAAAAAAAAATTAAGCATATAATTTCGAAATGGCACACATGATTTTAAAAGAGAAAACATATATTTTTTACCGTGCACCTTTCCCGAGATAAAGCAGTTTGAAAGTTTTGTCGGAAATCGCAAGCGAGAAAGAGCGCCTAGATTTCTCACCTTGAGGGGCTGATCTGGAGCAAAACAGTTAAAAACAAAATCATTTGTCTAACTTATACCTTATTCCGTGTTTTACTACATAGTGAATTCAAAAACTTCCGAGACTAATCCCCTGCCTGGATTAACGTGGACTGTACCTAAAATAAATAGCTTATTAAAGCTATGTTTTTTCAAACTCTAACACAAAACGAATGGGAGAGGGTTGTGCCTTGAGACACTGTTAATTTCTTAGAATCTAGTTTTAGCAGCAATGTTTTTGTAATCTGTAATAGTAACCTTCAGTACGAAATAGTGCCATGGTGAAATTCTATTTGTAAATTTAATTAACTGAATTTTATTTTGTTATAAAAGAGAAGTACTTTAAAAATTTTGCTTACGAGAAAATAATGATAGTGTACTTTTTGACCGTCATATTTTTAAAACCACGTGGTGATTGTACCTTAAGACAGCAACACATTTTGTACCTTCGGACACGTTCCAAAGTACAACATATGCATTGTACTTAATAATTAAGACTAATTGGAACATTGTTTTTATCTTATGTAGTCTTTTAAACCAGTTTAATGTTAGAAAATAATTCATAATTAATTATTCATGATTTAATTCACTACAATGTTTAAAAAAAAAAACATGTTTTATGGTGCAAGTATATGATATGTATATGCAAGTATATGGCTGTTTCGTGAATCATGAAGACTTTCCCATAGTACAACAAGATGTGTCCCAAGGTACAATAATACACTGGATGTTTAACATTGAGACAGCTTGGAAATTCTACTTTAAATGGCTGTCAATACATTATTTTCAAACTGTCTGAAATTTAAAAAATGTATTGCATATAAGTATGTTGGGGTATTTTAATGTGACTTTAAGAGTTTAAATTTCATTCAAATAATTGGCGTTAAAAATTAAAATATGCAAAGTGTCCCAAAGTACAACACTCTCCCCCATATCAAAAAAGTTAATTTTCAAAGCTTTTGACATTTTGTATTCTCTATTTAGTAGATATTTTACGGGAATTACGGTGCAATCATCTTCTTATTTATTAGTTTTAAATTTAAAGAAGATTTTAGCCAAAATGTAATGCGTTTCTCATGTTTTTTTGAAAATAAATCATTGACCTTGTCCCTCTACTGTTCCGTAAATAATGAAACTATTAACATGAATAGTATTTTCCTTAGAAATGACTGAAGTTATTGAAATCAAACATTTAAAATGTCATTATATTTGTGTGAAATTTTGTTAAAGCGTTTTGCGATACACTTACATTATGACAAATACTGGCCTATTTATTTCCTGAAAGTTTCCCTCAAATATAAATAATCATAATTTGAATTGCATTACAAAATTTGTGGATTATGCAGGCTGACTTTAATCTTACAATTCACGAGCTTTGAAATTTCAGTCTCATATCCGTACAAACTTAGGGACAAACACAACTTTTTGTATGGTAAAGTTCATTCTGCTCAATACTTTTCGCAAAACAAAACATAGTTTGCATAAAAAGAGGTTCAAAATTTTAACTTTATTTTAAAAACGCAATCTATAATGAGAACTGTTCTGAAATTCTCTAATTTTTTAATATGAATTATTATGTGTTATTTACAGTGTATTACAAGTTTTAGTGTAAATCTACTGTTCAAAAAATTATTCAGTAGTAAATTCCTCACAAGAAATCTAGTAATGCTCTCAGAAAGAAATATTTATCAAGCGAGATAAATTGCGTTGATACTTGCTAAGCTCTGATGCCAGTAAATAATGTTGTTCATTTGTAAAACGAAAAACCCCAGCGGTATTGTACGGGGATGCGGTTGAATGCTGAAGCTTATTCGACAGAAGAATGTAATCCTTCATAGGGAATTCTGGTATTTCTAAAAAGTTTACTTAGTCCAGGAAGATATATTTTAAAGCTCCAAAAATATATTTCTGTCTGAAAAACGAAATTGACTTTCAATCATGTATTGAATATATTATACGTGAAGTCGTAGTTGTTAGGATAAAATCGTTTATAGTTTTCAAAACTATACTTGCTAAATAATAATTAGAATTAAAGTAACATGTAAATGAGTAAGAAATGTAATGAAATAACGATTATCTTATAATTAACATGACAATAAATCTTTTAAATTCAACGAAATGTTCAACATTTTGAAATTTGAACTGTATGTCTATAAAATGAAACCAAGCAACCTATATAACAAGGTTGTGTTTTTTTTCTAAAACTTTTTGGGGGAGTTTCGACTGATTAAAAGAAATTAATTAATAAAAAATATAGAATCAAAAATTTCAAATGGATATTTCTATTGCATTTTTTTAAAGCATACAAAAACCAGTAAAAATAAATTGGCTTTTCAATAAATCAGTTAAAACTTCTACTATGACAAATTTGTTTCAGTTACGAAAAACTCGAGGTATCATCTAATTTCGTCAAACATTCTAAACTGATTAACAGTCACAGGAATGTGATGCTATTCATTTTCCCGCCTGTTTAGGGTTTTTGTCTCAGTTTGGGCATTTCAGAGATTTTTACAGATTTTTTCACTAAAAAGTAACAAACAACACAATTATTATAAAGGGAATTTTAACTTTATACTTATTTTAAACGATTTTTTCAAAAATTTAACAGCATTTTTTCAATTTTAACTGCATTCTTTGTATATTTTTAGAGCATTTTTAGGGTTGTTATGGTCATCAACTTTCGAGCATAGCTAATTTAATATTTAATAGCGATTAAACTGCTATATTTAGGCATATCTTTGAGGTTCATACCTTTATGCATAAATGTATTTGTAATAAGTTACAGTATCAATCGGAAAATGTATGCATTGTAAATGAAATAATGCCTATTTTTGAATGTTGTTATTAAAATATCTTACCGAATAAGTGCATACTTTTCAACAAAAAATACTACCGCGAAAACAAGACCTTCGGTTCGATGAAGCTCAATTACGTTTCTTTCCCTAAACTTTTTTTTTATGGTCAAAAGAAGAAAAAGGCATGCTTAAGTAAAAATACTGTAAACGAATTGCAATGTGTGTGGTATGCTTAAAATTTAAATATAATGCTAAGAAGGAATATCGTATTTAATGAGAAACGGTTGCAGACTTGATTAAGTAAAGCATCTGTCACGATGAAGTGGAGCTTAGTCAAAACTAAACCTTTTTTTTTAATAAAAAAAAGAAAGATTTTTGGATAAGCAGTAAACGGAATTAGCAAAACGATCTGCGCGAAGTGGATTAAATCTTTTCTGTAGCCCTTTAGATTTTCACACTAGGCTATCAATTCTTATAACAACGAAACATATACTTGCAATTATTTAATTTAATACACAAAGTCGAACTTCTGTTTTATTGTGTTATGATTTAAAAATATGTAATGAAAACATTCATGATTGTATGAGCATGATGTTTTAAGTATGTAACGAATGTTGTACCTTTTATCGAAAAGTTTTTCATGCGTTATTATTTCCTTACGGAATTAACATTCAAGAAATATAACCTTGTTATATCATTAGAACTAACATATGTTCTATGTTTTTTGGCATGCAATTATTAAATCAAGTTGTAACTAGCATAATTATTAAAAAGAATTATCTATGTGATCCATGTTTTCATCCTTTTTACTGTAGAACAGCGTGAATATAGATGTTATAATGATTTACAGAGCACATAGGAGACGCATAATTATTGTGCGTACAATAATTTTAAACCCTATTATTAGTCTAGGAAATAACCGCCTAAGTACCTTCTAGCATGGACCATTTTATAAAATGTTGACTTAGGTCTTAAGTTTTTTTTCCCTTAAATGTAACAACTTTTTTAGCCTACTTTCCCATTAAAAGTCAGAGAAAGAAGAAAAAAGCATGAAAAAAGGCTTAATGCATCTTAAAAATATCGCAAAAAAACAGAAAAAAAGTAAAAGATAAATACAAATGAAAATTTAATAACTATCAAAAAATTTATAATCGGCAAGTAGGGTATTGAGATGGGGAAAAAAGTGTCTGTCGGTCGGTCTGTCCGATTCGAACATTTTTTTTTTTTTTTTTTTTGTTAGAAAGATTTCAGCAAGGACAACTCATTTCATGTTTTTTTTTTATTTGAGCAATTTTTCGTTCAATTTTGAACAGTTCAAAAAAACTTAGCGCCTACGGGGAAATTCAAGGTAAATTCAAATCCTGTGAACTTAGAGACGAATTTGCTTCAAACAAACTTTGTAAGAAAAAGCTATTGATGAAGAACATGTATAAAAATTTTTATTTGATGAAGAACATGTTTAAAAAAAGATTTATTTCATCATTTTTCCCTTACCTTTTGAACAGTTCAATTCCATTAACATTAGCGCCAACATGGAAACTGAAAGTCAATACAGATTCCGAACTCAAAAGCGGATTTACTTCAAACAAATTTTGATGGAAATAGTTCTTGACGAACGACCCCTGACTCTGACTTCGAGAAATTTTGAGGCACCTGATTCCGCCTCCAACTCCTGTACCCGAAAATTAGTCGGATTCCGTCTCCCTGACTTCAGAGGAAAATTAACTGACTCCGGCTCTTGAAAATTCAACTCCGACTCCAACTCTGCAAACATTGGAAGAGTAGCGAACTTAAAGGAAAAATGACCGATTTCCACTCCGAGTCTTTAAATTAAAAACCTTGGGCTCTCAAATCTGACTCTTTGTCCCAAAATGAGATTGACTTCGACTCTGCAGCCACGGTTTTTACTGTGAAATAGCTGTTGTTAATATGAATTGTTTTTTTTTTTCACTCTAATCTTTTTATTTATGTATTCAGTTTTTGGCGGAGAAATTCGGGAGTCCTTTACATGCTTCTACTGAAGATATGGGCAGACGATTTTTTTTTCGACCATGACAATTATTTCTTTATGTTGACATTTTATCGTTTTTATTTATTTTTGAAAATGCATTAAATAATTTTTAAAATTATTTTTTAACAACAAGGGAAACATTAACGATTTTTTTGACAGGATATATTTCTTTTAATGAGCTTAGTCTTTTCAATATTTTTTTTCAAAGCAGTTAAAAATTTTCTTTTGTTTATAAGCTTTTTTGTTTCTAAAGGGACGGAACTTTGTTCGTTTATTTTTTTCTTTTTTTTCTTTTTTTTTACGCATCTAATTTTTTAGATAAGCGAGGCATATTTTATTGCTAGAAATCAGTTTAAAATATTAAAAAATATTTTTGAAATAATTTGCGATTTTTGCTAGTTTTGAAAATATTGATCAGTTGCTAGAAAGTCGATATTGGATTACAGGAAAGTAGGCTTGTTTAGTTCTGAACGGAAGAATAATAGAACGGATAAATTTAAGTATTAAATCGAAATCATTAAGTCACGTAAGGAATATAATTTAAAAAATCGGATAAAGCTTTACTTTAATGTTTATAATTTTTAAATCATACTTCAAGTTCAACCATTCTAGAATTTGTTTAAAGTAAAAATTTTCGCGAAAAAAAAGAGAGAGAGAGAGAGAAAAATAGTCTACCCTTGACAGATCAACAAATTCATACTTTTAGTACATTTTTACTTATACTCTGGAGCTCTTTTATATCGCGTACCAGTATTTAGGGTTGATAAAAAAAATAAATAAATAAAATTAAATTAAAAAAAACTTCCATTTTAAATTATTTCGGGGATACGAGCAATTTTTGTGTGATACAAGATAATTTACTCTTATAAATACTTACACATATTAAGCGTACATGAAATATTTTGTACCCACAATGGCAAATTCATGTGAAATGTACTCCTAATATTATATATATATATATATATATATATATATATATATATATATATATATATATATATATATATATATATATATAAGAAAGATACTGATTTTTAAAGAAAAATGTCTTGAGAGACACTATGCTCGAAACTATTAAAGCTTCGTTACATCTTTAAGGTGTGGTGAACTTTATTTTTGCGTCAATAGGTAGTGCCTGTGTTAATTTATTTATATTCTTAGACGCGATGAATTTGCACCAAAAAACTTCATGTGCAGGTATTATAGTAGTTTTTAAAAGCTAGGAATCTAAAACACATTCCAATTGAACAGATATTTTCGTCTAGAATAACGGAATTACAAATAATTGCGTTTCTTGAACACCAGTACATTACACACCGTTTGTTACCGTATAGTTGTGACTAAATATCATGCCTTATGCTTTTATCATGAACTTTTTTTAAAACGTTATTTAGACATAAATGTCAACCATAATTTGGTTGTATGTGTTAGAGTTCTGAAAGTCATCATTTGCTGTTATATAGTGGATACAGTGAGTTAAGTTTAAAGCAAATATAATGAGGGTACATAGTGCTTCATATTCAATGGGATCGCTGTACAATATCAGCAATTTATTTATTTAGCTGAAACAAGTTTATTCTAAATCTTAAATCATGCAAGTTTTATAAAGCAACATCGGAGCGTTCTTTTCCGTTTTTAAAAGCTTCATAGCCGTTATTTTTATTTGTAGGGAAATATACCATTTTATTAGTCACAAGTGGTACCTTCACGGCTATGCCCGTCGTAGAAAATTAAAAGGTCTTTTGGTTCACCCTTACATTTACAAATAATGTATGGTGAATTTCTCGCCAATTGGCTTGCCAATGTTACGGTTTCACGTTATGATAACTTGGTAATTTAACTCTTTTTAACGTGTAAAAAGAACCTCGATTATCCGAGACTCTTTTAAACGAACAATCGTTTACCGAACTCGGATTTCTCTAATTTTTGCTTTTAATAAGTCAACAAATTTCATCTAAGGCATCTATTTCATTTTAGGAACTGTCCGATTTTGGCACTTCAATGACTCCTTCCCCCCTCCCCCTACCAAGTAAATCTGAAAATTTCTTGAACGCAGTAAACAATTCTAGCTTATAAAATGCTGTTAAATTCGAAAGCACTCGAATATGAAAGCAAAATATTGTTTCGTTGGGTAATTAATTCTTCATAACGTATTCACGTTTAAAATCAAAGACAAAAATTGGTTTGTTTTTTATTGATAACACAATAGCGAGTAAAATTTATTATGATATGTCTTATTAAATTTAAACTGTATATTCTGGCTTTATAATATTTAATAAACACATTTATTGCTTACTAGTGGTACCAGCATGGCTTTGTGCGTAGTAGAAAATTAAAATGTCATTTGGTTCGCCTGTATACTTACAAATAATGAATGGTGAATTTCTCGCCAATTTGCTCGCCCATGTTACGGTTTCACGTTATGATAACTTGGTAATTTACTCATCCATCATCTGATAATTTTGCCTGGGGAAAATGTTCTTAAAATTGGAATAGAAAAATTACAAAAACGAATTTTCGAAAAATCCCTTCGAGGTGCACACCCCCATGCTACAAAATAAATGTGTCAAATTTGTTATAATTTATTATCCTAAAACATGCTTAATGACTAATGTTATGTACTGTGAAAGAAGCAGTAGAATTAATTATTTTTTTGACTAAATCATCTAGTTCTGAATGGAATTTTTCTGAAAAGAAATACATTTAGTGAGAAAAGAAAATTATATTGATCTTTTTGGATTAAACCTTAAAAAAAAGAAAAAAAATGGTTTTGCCCCACTAGTGGGGTAAACCGGGTAGACATGTTATTGCTATGGGGAAAAAAATAATAAAAGTTTACACAAAATTCTATCTTTTTCATCAAGGTGAAAGGTAGTTCCTCTCTTGTCCATGAGTTTGCACCCCACTTTCCCCTACTTCCGTGGACAAGTAAAGAGCAGTAACTGCAAATTGTTCATGTTTATTTTATTTTATTTTATTTATTTATTTTTTATTTTATTTTATTTTATTTTTTTTGTCACCCATTGTACTTTAGCTTTATAGTACAAGCTTGCTTATTTGGTTTCCGTTGAAAAAAAAGTGCAAGAAAAAAACGACTAATTTCAAAATTTATCTATTGATAATATTGAATCCAACACTCATTTTCCTCAAATATCTCAAAAACTCATTTCTGCAGATTTTTGAATTTAGACGTTTTTTTCGCATTTTTTTCCAATGGAAACCAAATAAGCAAGCTTGTACTACAAAACTAAAGTACAATGGATGACAAAAATGCAAATGAACAATTTGCAGTTACTGCTCTTTACCTGATCACGGAAGTATTCTCCCGCAACTCGTTGGTTTTAGTAAATCGTTTGTTTTTCCCCCTCGTATGTAAAGCATTAATGAATTACTTTTGCTGAATAAAGTCAATTAATAAATTCATTAATTGCCAGAGAATGACCTTAAGACTACAATGTTTACCTGCTAACGGCATAATAAACAATTAAAATAATCAATCAATTACACTGCAGTATTTTTACTACTTTCAAGTACTACATTTAAATAAAAATTGCATTATCATGTTTTGGGATGTGTGCGAGCACAAGAGTGTCACCCGATACCCATTTATACGATCGATTCAAATTCAATAACCGTTTTTTTTTAACTCGATGTTTGTGAATAAAAATAACAAAGTACTTTATTTTTCTCTGAAACTTGTTCCTTACAGGTTAAATTAAGGAGTTGAAATGCAGTTTTCTCTTGATACTCTGTACCCCACAATGCGCATAAAGTAAATAAATAATGCTGTGCCTTTTAATGATAAATATGTAACATGTGTATTGCAAAAAATAAAAATAGCAATAATAATAATAATAATAATAATAATAAATAACTGATAATTTAAACCTGATCAACGTCGTGGATCTTCACTTTATTGACTTTTTTTTCTATTTAGTTTCTTCATCTGGTTCATTTATTCATTCATTCATTTATTAAATATTTATTTATTTATTTATTTGGATTATTTCTCTAAATATGATTTAGTAGTACTGCTGTGATCAAGGACGGCTAGGAATACAGCTATTCAGGGTATCTAACAGTCATTCCGGATACCTTTTGTGCCACTTCATGTATTTTTAAATCATAAAGGGTTTAAATCTGTTTTTATGACCTGACCAGCAAGAATGCATAACTGGCCATTCTAGTATTTTTCCAAAAATAAATTAAAAATATAAAGTGGCGCTATGTTATCTGTACTGGCTCAAATATGCCTTTAATAACTACACTTGTGTTTCCTCTAATTATATGCTCTTACTTGACCGAGTCTTGGAATAATATATACTTTAGTAGGTGATGATGTTTCTGCACTGCTAGGTTCTGAACACTGTATTATTATTATTATTATTATTATTATTATTATTATTATTATTATTATTATTATTATTATTATTATTATTATTATTATTATTATTATTATTATTATTATTTAGGTGTGTTAATTTGTACTTTCCTTAATTCGGCACTTTGACACCCTTTATGCTGTGTGTTTCGTACCAGCCATTAAATATCTACCAACCACTTAGTAAAATGATCAGGAAGAACATTGTTGTTAAGATAAGACAAATAATAGTTTAAAATATTAATCAAACCCAGTCAAACACAGCGGTTCCCAACCTGTGGTTCGCAAATCCTTTGGGTTCGCGAGAGGTTTTCAGGGGGTTCGCGAAAAAAATATTGTAATGGCGGAGTTTAACATGCCTAATTTTGCTGAAGTTTCATCTTCAAGCGGTTTCAAGCAAATTCTGCTCCTTTTTTATTTATTCGTCTCTCGCACATTTGATACTCTTAGCATGAAAATATTTGCATACTTCCTGACTTATTTTACAGTTAAATAATTTAGTCTGTCATTGCGAAGTGCCAGTTTTAGCGCTTCGATTGAGAATGATAGCCCTGTAGCCATCCTGAAAAAGCTCTACTCATGAATACAATGTCCGCAGATAAAAAAATTTGAAAGCGTTCCTTTCCTCCGAAGTGTTTTATCGGAAAGATTAATTAAACTTTATGAAAACATTACTTGGAGCATATGCGAGCGTCTAAAATTATTTTGATGTTTAGTATTTCTTTACCATTTGAGTCCGGCGAAGGGCTTTACCTCTTCTCTTGTGTTGAGTCAAAAATCTATAGAAGTGAGAATACAATTTACTTCAAGTTCTATTGTCGAAAAAGGGAAATAATGGATAGCAACCCGAAAACACCACAGGAAGTATGAAAATCTAATTACAATAGAAAATTTTCGTGGGTGAAAGTTTGGCAGTGTGAGGTTTAAGCAGTAAAAAAAAAAATCAACGGGACTTTACCATGCAACTTAATTTGCGCTATATGCAAATAAGGAATTTATGAAATTTGTGTAGAAAATTTCTCTTGAATAAGTGAGATTAAAAATATTTGTTTTGTTAAAAATTACCTTTTGTGTAAAAATTTGAGTAAATGTGTACATTGAAAATAGACGCTCGTATTATTTTCAATATATGCATTTTACTCCGCGCTGATAGAACAGACTTCTCCAACAATCTAACGATTAATGTACGCATTAGCATTATATCTTTATCAAACAGTTAGGATCATAGTCCTTTTTAAAAAGACTAAAACCTAGAGATCGTTCTGATTTTACTGTAAGAAAAAAGGTCATTTAGTTGATCTGAGACAGTTCCCTGAAATTTATTTTAAGTATCATCCTTTAATTGACATTTGATTTAGTAATAATATTAATAAATGTACTTTTTTGTCAGAAAAATTACAGCCACTTTTTTTTTTTTTTTTTGATTCTCTTTATTCTACAAATATCCCATTTTCAAAATTTTCTCAAAGTTGATTTATCTTCAACACAGAATAATTACTGTTTTTCTTTTTTTTTTTTTTTTTTGTTTTTTTTTTGTATAAATTTTTAGCGACCATTTTAAGTTCGTGGCAATATTTGTAATTCTATATTTTGCATGTATGTTTTCGTACTTGTTATAAACTACGGAGCATCATCAAGTTAAAAAAAAAATCTCCCAAATTTTATTGTCTGTGTGTGTGCGTGTGTGTGAGCGCGATTTTTTTTTTTGCTTGCCTAGTACCCAAGAGGTTCGTCAACTTCGTCGGAGTTTGGGAGTTTGAAAGGGGTTCGCAAGAGGGAAAAGGTTGGGAACCGCTGATCTAAAGGTGTAATTTTCTGTCTGCAGATTGAATTTAAAATAAAAAAAAAACATATATTAAAAAAACATTTTTATTGTTTTTTTTAAAAATGACCATTAATTGTGAAGCAAGTAGGAGTTGTCCAAGTTTTATTTATTTACGACAAAAACGTTAATAATGATGGGGTATTTACCATAATAAAACTGATAATCCTTACAATAGCTTTCATCAAGAGACTCTTGCTCAGGCCTGTTGTAAAAGGTGTAAATTGAAAAAGGGGACTTCTTCGCAAACTTTTCCAATTGTTACTGAACATGTCTAGGGTCATATATTATGTTATCATCGATATTTATGAACAAGTGTAATGGGTAAATCATAAGGGGGTATCAAAAGGGGGGATCGTAAGGGGTAAAAGATTAAGGGATTCCTAAAACTTCATATATACTTGCAAGTCCAGGAAAAAATGGGTTATTTCTCCTATGTGCATTCAGCTGTACCAGCTTAAGTATCTCCAATATAACCTAAAAAAATGACCCTGTTTCCACAACGAGGGAAAAACACTGTTCAGAAATACGTTTTCTGTATATATTTTCGTTCTAATCCTACATAATTAATGTTTTGTCCTTCTGGTGAAATATATCTCTTAAACATGGTGGAATGTATTTTCCACTGTCATATTTTCGCGCAATGTTGTTCTGCTGAAAAAAACATTTTTCTCAAAAGTTCCATACTGGCGGGGGAAAAATGCTATCAAAGCTGCTCCAGCCCATTCTGATTCTTTGTCTATCACACGTTCATAAAACCAAATAAAAGCCGTGAGTATTTTTGTAGGTTTTAAATTTTTGACATAAGCACTTAAAGTAAAAACTTGAAAATGTGACTGGAAATCATATTTGATTCCCTCATCCAACTGACATGATGCAAATGAAGTCGAGCCTTTAAAACTGTATGATTTTTCTTTTAGAGGCTGCAACTGATTTTTCCCGTAGCTTTTTCCACTTCAAAATGCTTGCTAAATTTTTCGCAGTAGCACTTTGTAAGGTTACAATCACAACTCTTCTAGTACTCCGTTAATCACTTAGTAAGTTTTTCTCTTCTAGGTGTTTCTATTTTTTCTTTGGGACCAAGGCAATTTTTTGTTATCTTGTACTTTCAAAATAAAATGTAAATCTAAACTTGACGTGCACTGCGGCATTTTTGTAGATTTTGCATAGTGCTTTGGGGTATTATTTCAAAAGCTTGTGTCAAAAAGTAATTTGCCTCTATTACTTTCGCTCGTTTAAGTTAAACAGTGGTAACATAAGCATTTGATTATATTTCTTCAATAGTTTTCACAAAAATTTTGACGATTTTCTCGTACGTAAAATCTTTCTTAGTCTCACTGTCCCGTTTAGGCCTACAACGACTCCATTCATATAGTATGATAACATCTAGGTAATTTGACAAAATGTTGCTATTAGTATTCACCGAATCACGAATCATCAAACGACGAGCCTTTCCATTTTAAGCCAGTACAATTCATGTTCTAGTTTTTTAATGTTGAAGAAAAGAGCTTATCACTAACGGATGCTTAACTTAAAAAGTGTAGTGAACTCTCGCATGCACTTTATATTTCTCGACTATGTTATACACATTAAGAGGAATACTCACAGCAAAAATGGAAAGTATGTACAGATAACAGATGCGTCTTGATAATTGCCTTACGCATAGATAACGTGCATTTTAATAATTTATTATTTTTTAATATATTAATATATTTAATATATTATAATTTAATAAATTATCACATTTCAAATTTTGTGCGCTCTAAATAGCCAGAAAAAAATACCCCCCCCCCAAAAAAAAAAATGTATACCGTTTTTGACGATACAGAAAACGAACCTAACCTCGAGAAAAATGGAGCATTCATACACACATTACTTATTATAGATAGTGCACTTAGTTTTGATTTCGAAAACATGCATCGTTACAATATTTCGACCACAAAACTACTAGCATAATGTTTTTAAGTTTTTTAGCAAAGTCATTCCTTCAGCTAAAACAACGATAGCTAACCTAAAAGTAATCATCCAACTGGGACTCACATACTGGCTATAAAATTCTCAATTTGAACATATATTAAAAGTTTGAATGCATATGATCTATGATATGAAGAAAAAAAAGAGGTGCGGTATCTAAAACAGGTGTGGTGATTCTATAGAAAGTACACTAAATGTGCTAATATTACGCGATTAAGTAAAAAAGTTACGCAATTCAAGATACTTATTATGAAATTGAATTTGTAAAATTAATAGTTCTTCAAAAGAGGTTTTATACTTACCCTTTTTCCAAGTGATGGATTCATATGGAAATCCTCCAAATGGACAAATCACATTAAACGTTGCACCAGCAAGTGCAGTTAAATTATCCAGTGGTCTTATAAAAATTGGTCCAAACACATTCAGCCTATTGGAACTTTTTATTTTTCCGGCATCGTTTAGTGCTTCACAGGAATAAATGCCACTATCAATTATGTCAACTGAAGTAAAGTTCACATAACTAGTCACAGTACTTTCACTACTTAAATATGAGTTCACTAGCGTCCCAGGTCTGGTTGATAGTGGCCAAATATTGTCTAAAGACCACCGAATGTGTGGTTCTGGATTTCCTGTTGCTACACAGGACAAAGACACATAACTTCCAGGTCGAACTGTTTTCTCAGAAAATGTAGATTTAAACTTTGGAGCTAGATCTGGAAAAAAAATAGTTTTTATTTAATAACATATATTCATCATAAAAATTAATATCAAAGTATTTTAAATAAATACAAAAAAAAAAAAAAAGTGAAAAAAGAAAGTCTACTTGATTCCTATAGACCGTTATTTCACTGACTTCAAATACTCGTAGCTCTATGATTAATTTTTCAAAAGGTCTGCATTAGAATTTTGAATAGCAAATCCCATTTGTGTTCAAACCAATTTCAGGATACATTTTTTTTAATTTCTTTATTTGTATGAATCGTGCAGATGTGCACAGAAATTTATAAATTTAAATAATAATACATATAATACATGACGTATGGCTGTGATGCAATCCTTTCGAAAATTGAGATTTAGAGCAACTTCCTATTTACTACAAGCTTTTCAATAATTTTTCGCTTGATTTGTAAAAATATTAATAATAAATAAATAAATAAATAAATAAATACACTGTTTGTGAAAACAACTGGGAAAAGAAAAAACATTCTGTATTTTTTTTCCTTCTAATACTGATGTCATTGTTACATACAATAGTTAATAACTGTAAATGCGATAAAAATATTTTTCAAAAATACCTTACTCAAATTTTGAAGAAAACTTAAATGTAAATGATATTTATTATTGTTAACCTTATCTTTTCTTTTTGAACTTCAGGACTGGTTTGTTTTCTCTGTTATGCACTTTTGTGCTACAATGGTGCATCACGTATTGTTATTCCTACAACACTGAGAAACGTAAGCAAAAATTACTTTTTATTACGTTCCCATCAATCATAAAGAATGGCCTAGAGTAAATACAAAACATTGCTTACCACCAATAATAAGTCTTGCTGATGCCTGCGTAGAGAATGAGTCCCTGAACACAAAGCACTGATACATTCCCGCATCTTGCCTCTTAAGCTGCTTCACCTGTATCACATACGGGGAGGGAAAACTTATTCGCGGATTTGCTGACAGCAATCTCATATCTTTCTTCCAAAGTACGGATCCTAAGGGACTCCCAGAAACATTACAGTTGAACGTGGAAGTACGACCGACATCCATTTGCAATTCTCTAGGAGATATTGCTACTTGGAGTGATTCTAGAAGAAAATATAAAGCACACATAAAGGAATTTCTTAGAAAACTTTAAAGCTTAAGTACTAAGTAAATGTAACCTTATAAATATTTTTAGTGCTTTTAAGGATATATGCTATTGTTTTGCTCTTTTAAACCAAGTTATCGTGGGAGTTTTTTCAATACTGCTTTCAGACATATAACGCGATTTGATGACTGTACTAAAAAACAAAGCTTTTAATCTATGATATAATAGGCGAAAAAAACATGCGGAACGAAACCATAAAAAAAAATTAAGATTTTCTTGACAGCTCTTGGGCAAAGGTAGAAACAAATCACACAGGTAAAGCTGCGCTACTATCAAGTGCGAACAATGATTCTTTTTACTGAGATAAATAATTAAAATCTCTTATGTATGTAAATAGGATATGCGTTAAAAAAAGTGAGCGAACAGGCATTCCTACCCCACATGTAAGTGAGCAAACATGCATCCGTACTCCACCTGTACCACAAAAAACATTCATTCAATTTGAAAAGCATTTATGTATCCCACACCAGTCCCTTTTTTTTTTGCATCGAAAATTGGATTTTTTCCTACATATTATGTTTTTTAAAATAGTTCGTTTTTGAAAAGTTATACAAAAGTTTTGAAACAAAAAAAAAAAAAAACAAACAAACAAACAAAAAAAACCTTATTGTCTTGCTTTGTGTCGGACATCCTTAATATATAAACTAAATTTCGTCATTATTTTCTAAAATTATGATTTAACTATTTTTAACTCTTATATTTAAAAAAAAATGTAATTGGTGTCCCACTTACCCCTTAATAAGCGGTAAGTGGGTCACCCTCCTTTTATTTGAATGTAAATGGAGCATAATAAAAAATGGGTAAGGGTGTTTTAAATGCTAAAGTATATGTAATTTTTTGGTTTGAATTATTTTTTTGGAATTGCATCCATTTATGAGGTATTTACTGTCTTTTTAATCTGTAGCATGTAAAACTTTAAAATAAAACAATTTCATTCGTAAAATGTATTGAAAGCCTATAGGTACATATTTTACTTTTATATATAAAGGTGTGTTTAATGGACGTAATGCAGATGATTAAGATCAATTTTGGTAAATTTGCCAAAACTAAAAGTTGAAAAATACATTTGAAATAAATGACTGCGTCAATTAAACTTGGCTAAGGAAAAACCAAAACAAATATTTAATCAGAGTTGCTTTTGATTTCGAAATTCCCATTATTATAAGGGGACTCTCTTATCCCATAGTGAGGGGATCCACTTAATCTTATAGCAAAAATTAACGCGGTAAGTGGGACCCCTCCTCTTAAACACTTATTAATAATATTTTATAAAAAAAAATCTTGTTGCTGTATAAACTTAAAACTAAGCTATAAATGAAAAAATAGCTATCAGAAAAACTAATAAAAACTAACCTGTCAACACGTCTTTGAAAAATGATGTGTGAACTAACAAAAAAAAAAAAAATCAGATTTTTTTTTTTTTTTTGACTAAGTGCTATGACTTTAAAAAAAAGTTCCACAAAGACCAAATACAAGCAAAACCAATGACTGTGATGAAATTCAACATGATCAGTGCAAGAAAAAGTTGAAAACTTCATTCATATTTTAGTTTTAGGGGATTGACCCACTTACTCCAGTGACGCCCCTCTCCCCTTCCGATGTGAAATGATCATTTTTCTTCAATTGAAATGCGTACCCACCTTTTCAAAAAAAACCTATTAAATTATGTTCGTAATTCAAAATTATTTTTCAAAAGACATAAAAGGATAAACAGTAGATTAAAACTCAAAATAATACTTTAACTGTATAATTTATCTCTTAACGCGCCAAGCAACCTCATTACTATAACCATGCCCTTTAGCAAGTGAAGCCTTTTTTTTTCTCCTGCATTTTATAATGTTTCGCCAAATTATCAATACTATAATAAAAGTGTTATAAAGAACAATCACAATTGAATAATATGACAAATAAAATTATTTACTAACATTAGTAGCTATTTTGTACGATAAGAGCGAAAACAAATTTTGAAGAAATAAGGAAAAAAAAAACAATAGAAAAATCCTACAAAATCACATTACGTACTTGAATATCGAAAAAAAAACGCATACAAAATCAATTAACTCATTACAACAGCGTAGCTGATCACGCGTATGAGCATGGTATGGCACGCGCGGCATGGTTTCTCGCAGCTATCGACACTGATGAGTTAACATACCCCGCCATCTATTAGGAATTCCTAGAACTAAACAATCAACTGAACATTTAATTTCCAATTACAAATATTTCGGTCAATCTGATCAAACAAAATATAATCCTTCTTTAATAAATGGGCTATTCAATATAATTAAAAAATAATTTTTAATTCGAACCAGAAGCGAGTTCAAACAAACAAACAAACTCTTCAACTTTCTATTATTACTATAGATTTGCAAATGTTGGTTTGCAAGTGTGTTGACTACTACTTTTTGAACTTGATTCGGATGACTTGAACTTGATACTGGAACCAGATACTGGAAGTGCAGAGAAAAGCTTCAGGGACTTACATACTTATTGATCTCAATAACTACTTACTTGTTTTTACATTTTATCCTTTTTCATTTCATAGTTTCACGATTTTTAAATTTTACATTTTACGTGTGATATTTGTACATTTTACCTATTCATTTTTTTATTTTACATTTTTATTGTTTACCTTTTGTATTTTACCTTGTTGTATTTTTATATTTTACTCTTTCTTCGTGTGTTAGTGCTGAGTGCATTTATGTGCACTTTAGTCAATGAATCCTATGCTCAATGGTTGCTGCTAACATAATAAATGTTCACATAGGACATTATTATTATTACTATTTCCGTTTGTAAGTGGGGGGATAACAACCCAAATTACCGCCCCGGGTGCTACTGATGCTTGGTACGCTACAAAAAAAAAAAAAAAAAAAAAAAAAAAAAAAAAAAATATATATATATATATATATCTTTATATATATATATATATATATATATATATATATATATATATATATATATATATTTATTTATTTATATTGAGCTAATGTGTTATTTAATTATTTAATTCATTTTTAAAGGAACTTTAAATACTAAAATACTAAAATGTGATAAAACGCAATGCATTTGAAGATATTCGAAATTACGCATGAAAGCACAAAAATTTAATAGATAAATAAATAAATTAAAAAAAACCTCATTCCTGTACTAAAAAAAATGTATAAAATTTATTACTTTTGAAGATCAAAAATGCTAACCAGCAGAAAGAAACGGACTCTTTTGAAGTATCAGGCACTAAGTTTAACTTAGAGTAATGCACCTTAATATATTCCATAAATAAAGGAGGCAAAAGTAAAAAGAGTTTTCAGAAATATTTTTTCTTTTTACAGTTATACGCAACATTGATTTATTTTAAGGATATTTCGTACTCTTTGATCTTGTTAAAGGCAAAAAGTTGTATTCATTCACTCACGAGGGTTTTCAGTATAATTTTATTTACGATGAAAAGAAGAAAAAATCATCCAAAAATAATTTTATGCAGCATTGAATTTAATGCTCTAAAAAAGGTATTTTGGAAAAATTCACAGACACTCATAGGTCGATAGATCTAAAACTTTGAAAATAAATTCTTTTCCCATTCTTTTCAATGTTTTTCTTCTTTGTAGGATGAATACGATAAATATATTCAGTTTACCCTGTATTTTCTATCCAACATGCATTTTTTCTTACAAATTTAACTGAAGAAAGTGTGAATTTATTTTTATTTATAGTTCATTCTGGAGTATGGATTATGATTTTAACTAAATAAATTAAATTTGATTTAGTCAAGTTATTTATCATGGCACAATTTTCTTGACTATAAAATCTATGACCTAGGGTTTTAAACTGCGATGACATTTATAAATAGCTAATAACTTTTATGCGAAATAAGAAACATAAAATAAAATAAATGTAGGATTGTCCAAAATTCACCGTTAGCAGCAAAGATTCCATTTGGTCAAGCAAAAGATTTCAAAAAATACATTTTATAAAGAACTGCATTGCAAATTTTAAAGTACAATTGTTAATGTTTGATCCCTTTTTTTCTTATTATAAATAATTAACAATATTTTTTGAGCAAAAACGAGAAAAAAATACGTTGATTATAAAAACTAAAATATTGGTTTTTGAACTCCTGTATTAAGCGCACACAGGCACCAATTTTTTAAAGGGAAAAACATTATTGGTTTATTCTAATTGTAAACGAAATTAGATCTTTTATTTAAGTATTTTTTCCCTACAAGTCTAATTTTATATAAGTCTAAGTTTATATTCCTTAAAGTACAAAAATATACATGCAGTATATGGCATAAAACATGAAATTAATAGCAGTTGAATGAAATGTTGCATTAAAGTGCCTTAAGAAGAGGAGACGATGGAATGGATAGATGTACCTTCGACAACGAGCTCTGTTTGTACGGAATCTTCTCCCATTGTGTTACTCACGTGACACACATATCTTCCACCATCCGTAGATAAGACTTTGTAGAAAATCAAAACACCACCATCCTGCCTTGCAGACGAACTCATTTGGAGTGACACGGGCTGATTCCCAACCATTTTGTGCCATCTGTATACTGGAACGGGATATCCTTGTGATACACAAGACAAAGTAGTTTTTTCACCAACAGGGACATTTACAATGCTGGACCGCTGCATTATTCTTGGTGGCTGGCCGTGATGAGGTTCTGAAAAGATAACCAGTTAGTGGAAAAAAAATATTTCAATGCGTGAAAATTAAACTGTCATGCTAGAATTCTGTCTTAAACCCGACACCAGTATCCCGCCTGTATTGTCACTCCAGTCCACTGCAACTCCGTGTAATTATCGGTAATTCGAATTAGCTGCTGTGTGCTACTCAACTTGCCTCAGCTTAGAGCGAGTAGGAAAACACACGAGCGAACAGTTCGCGGATACCTACGTGGTGTTGTTGGGGCTTGGCGTTCGCTCTATAGCCAGCCTTTGATATATTCTGTTTTAACCATTTAATATTTTAGTAGCCGTTGGTTCTTTTAACATTGTGTATTTTTGTCTGTATTATATACTAGTGGTACCCGCACGGCTTTTCCCGTAGTAGAAAAATTAAAAGTTCTTTTGGTTCGCCTGTATATTTACAAATAACGCATGGTGAATTTTCTCGCCAATTGCGCTGTACCCGTGTTACGGTTCCACGTTATGATAATTTCGTAAATTACTCGTCCATCTTCTGATAATTTTGTTCTTAAAATTGGAATAGAAAAAGAATCACATCGACTTTTCGACAAATCGCTTCGAGGTGCACACCCCCATGCTACAAACTAACTTTGTGCCAAATTTCCTGAAAATCGACCGAACAGTCTAGGCGCTGTGCGCGTCACAGAGATCCAGACATCCTCCGGACATCCAGACAAAGAGACTTTCATCTTTATTATTAGTAAAGATTACTGAAGGATAAGCTTACTCATCCTTTACACTCCCTAAAAATATGGTTACTTTGCATTTGACATTTTGTCTTCATCCATAGTTAACAATGAAATATTAAGTTACGATAAATGACCTAATCCACTTTCCAGATCAAAATAAATTTGTAATATATACTGTTCATTATAGATGTGTAACAGTATGACAATTCGTCAGTAGAAGTACTAAGAGGAATGCTGAAAACTTTGTTCAGGTGTTTCAAAATGTATGTGTGCACTTAAGGTTATTTCAAATTGAGATCAGAAGGAAGGGAAAATGTTACGCGAACAGATATTCGCTGATCTTAATCGATTATAGGTTAATGGAAACCATCATTTTGGAAGTTCTACATTCTAGAAGACGCGAGTGGATTAATGTGTCGTTGAAAACTACGGCAATAAACCGTCAGCAAGACGATTATCACTCCCGATATTCTTCAAAATGATAATATGAGCTTTGAATAGTCTAATATCTTAGAAAACTTGTAACTACGATTGACGAAATGCGTCTTGTATTTAAGTCGACGTCTCTGAGCATTTATTTTTTTTTACATTGTTCTGCATACAACGTTTTATTTGAACCTAGGATTCTAGGACGAGTCTTATGAACACCTGAACTACTAAAACTGTTACTAATAAACAAGCTGGGTTGGTAGTCAACTGGTTGAAGCATCACGGAAATAGAGATATTACCATCGATAGTTCTATCATGTGTTTCAATGGTAATATATTAACAGGTGCTTCAAAAAGAATGACTAAATTTCATTGATGTCATTGTAAATGTCAAAAATGGCATTGTAACGATACTTAAGAACAGGCTGTTTCGATTACTAAAAAATACTATGGAATCCCAGTTCCTAACTTTTTTTTTAACGGTATGGCAGTTTTTTTAAAGTTCACCTCACTTACAGCGGATTTTTTAGGGATGTAAAATACTAGTGTGACTATTGATGATCTTGTAATAATAATCTGAGATACATGTGGCATTTAATTTTTTTATATATACAGATGGTAGTTTCTGAGCAGTAATTTTCTCTACCATGACATTCATTATATCCCATACTCGACCAAAGCCTTGGTTTCCTAGAAGCAAACACGCCGATAGTCAGCGTCGCTCCACGCCGAATCGAAAACTTGATTCTTCTGCGCATGCGCGCCCGAGATAAATCGACATTGTGAATGGCCACGCCGGAATCCACTTGACTTTGATTTCAGCGTCACGGCGATTCGCTTTTAGGAAACCAAGGCTTAAGACTCAATATGTTACGCTGTCATTCAGCGTCAACTGAAATTCAACCATATGCTTTTCGAACTAAGGCATCAAAATTCCAAATTTAAACCGTGCATGGTCGTTTTAATGTACGTTGCAATGAATGAGATTGGCACATTGTGAGCATTTATGTATTCTAATAAACATTCAGGAATTTAGTGGCTTGTTCCTCTGATGGTTCAAGATGCATCCAACCTAAGGCCCCAAAACTCTTTTACATTCACCATGCTTACGGTGTGTATTACTTTGTATCCAATATATGTTCGTGTTTTTTTTTTTTTTCAGCCCAGAAATATTTTCTGCTATCACTTGACTGATTTGCTGTCACAGATATTGCTTTACTGAATGGGATCACTTTCTTTTTTTTTTTTTGATAACGTACAAATGTTTTTTGATATATATTAATAGTTGCGTTTAAGCACACCACAACTGCAATTAATTAAACTGTATTTAACCCCTATCACACTCATATTATTTTCTGAAGTCTTACATTAACCAAAAAGAAACCCTGGAGTTTTATTAATTTCTACTTCATTCTTTATAAATGAAATTGCAAAACTATAGATTTAAATGTTGAACTAAATCAGAGAGAAAAAAAAACACTTTAAGATACACTTGTGTATTTAAGAATAAACACACTGACCTCTTCAATTAGTTACCTGTCACTATTATTCTTGAATAATTCGTACTGACTTTTTTTTCTCTGGTGATAATATTTTCTGTATGACATCTGTAGCTAAATGAGTTTTCATGATCTGATGTATCTTGTAAATATAAATCTCCATTTTCAAGCATTCCGTATTTGCCTAGGAATAATGGAAAACTGGTTCATGTAATTCTTACAAAAATAAAAATAATGTAAATATTCAAAACATATTAAAACAGCATGCATTATAATAAAATAATGCTAGAAACACTTAATCCCTTTCACAGTTTAAAAAATGATTTGTGGCATGAAAAGATTATCGAAGAACTTAAGAAACTAAATTTGCTACTCAATTTTCTTTTTGGATTATTATTGCTACCATTCGCAATTCTTTTCTAAACTTTATTTTCAGTAATTAAAAGCATTTTCGTATATGCAGACGTAAATTTAATCAATGTTAAATAATAACGTTATATCTTATTATTAACTAGTTTCGGCAAAAGTTAATGCAAACGATCATTACTTTATCTGCAATAGGCTAGTTCATTATTATTGAGTGTAAAGTAAAATAATCATGCCATTTGTCCTAAAGATCAAGTGGATGTGTTTTGTTGTCTGCAACTGTTAAGTTTTTTTTTTTTTTTTTTTTAAACAAGATATAAGATTTTATTTCCAGAACATGAAAACATATACTGCTATTGTTTGAATTTCACGTTTGATATTGTTAATAAATACTACTGTATAGACAAACTAAAAATTTATCCCATGCGTCTAAGCAATGCATAAGAGCTATTGCAACAGAATCACTAAAATTTAGATGTGGAGCAGTATAACATACAATTTTTTTTTCTTTTCATGTGTTTCAACTTATGTGTTGAAAGCTTGCATTGGATTTGCTTTATTTGGATTTGCTTTGTAAAAGTTTTCAGACAACAGCTTTAGTCTCCATTTGCTGTAAATATGAATAAAGCACATTTAGTTAAAACTGCATTTTATAGCATGATTTTTTCAAACTCATGCATGAGCACACTCATTTGGCTTTGTTTTTAATTTTTAACCAAGTAATTAACTAGTGGCGTTTTAATGAATTTAAATTAGAGGACAATACATTACTAATAAATGCATTTTTACGTGAAAATAAAACGAAAATTGTACCAATGTATTGATGCAAATAACTTGCAAATGTTTGCCATTGAAATTGCCAACATTCATATTTCATTCATTTCATGCTAATACAGTTTTAAAAAATCTAGTGCAATAACACTCTGACTATTTCTAAGTAAGCAAGAAATTATCAACAATGAATTGCAAGAAGAATATCCTCTAATTAATCCTTAGTTAAACTTTAATATTTTACTTTTGCATTGTCCTTTAAAAATGCGTGCTACTTTATAATAGCACACTGAAACTTTACGAATCAATATTTAGATACTAAAGATTATCATGCAAGTCCAAAAGTAATGTAATGCACCTTCATTATTCTTTTTTTTATTTTCTAAATATGATCTCTAATTACGTTCCAATACTTTTTCACAGTGTCTAAAACTTGATCTGTGTAAAAGTGATAAAACTTTTGAGACATAATTCATTGCCTTTGTATTGATGTTGATTTAAACATTATTTTGATAATTTAAACAATTTCAATGCTCATCATGGCAAAATTTTGTATTACATTGTGTAAATGCATATGTAATGCACATTCTAAAGAAAGAAACATATATATAGAACATGAAAATCCAAATCATCAAAGTGTTGTATGCCCTGCTGTTTGTATCAGTGTATATGTTGACGAAGAAATAACATTTGAATTTTACTACAAATTTGAAAGTAATGCATAAGGAAGCAAACCATTCTCAAATTCATTAGACAAAGTAAGATATTTAGTTTTATGAAAATAATATTGGAAAAAATTATAACACATTTTATATTGAAGCTTTGAATGGCAATATATATTTAATCCCAAAACCTTTTATGCATTAAAAAACAAAACAAATTGATTCCATTATTGTAGAATTTCAAAATGACACTGTTTAAACAATTTTGTTACGTTTAGAAATTATCTTTATTTGTATCATGTAATGCTGATAACATTCACAATAAATTAATAAATTTTTATTATTTACCATTGTCCAAGTTTGGTGTTATCATGAAACCATCGATTCGTTCCCAAGAAATAACCTTGACGTAATCACTTACTGCGCTCGGTATAGGGCACCGTAGAACAGCCATGTTTCCACGAAGAACAAATTCGTCAAACAGACGAATTTCGTACTTCTGAGTTACAACTGGAAAGAATCATTAAAATAGAAATCATAAATACGAATAATTTAAAATAAATGGCTTAAAATTGATTTGGAAAAGTAATTCTAAAACATTTTGCGTCTCAGGACTGGGTAATTAAATATAATGAAGGAAATCACTTTTATATGACAAATAGGTTCGAAGCAATTTAGTGGCAGACGAAGCAAATTAAAGGTAAATTACAACTATGAGAGAAACAACATTGTTTTCTTTCTTCATTATAACGGACAACAATTTTTGTATCTTGGATTATAAAGGTAAATTTTGGGATTACTTAGCATTTCCTAACACATTTTGGGACAGTTTAAAGTCCCATTCATGTAGAAAGAGCGGATTAATGGGGAAATACAGCTAAGTCTGAATGAGGGGATGATTCCATCTCTTACTTTGCTGAGTGGAAGCACCATCTACAAAATTTAGGCAAAACTCTGAAGGGAAGATAATGCAGCTCTGGTAACTGTTAGGGAACTAGCACTGGGCTTTTGAAGCCATGAACTGTACAAACACGTACTACGAATAGAAAATATAGGTATTTGAAGATCCCAGGCTTCGAAACCGAAACGTATGCAAGGCAACTTTATAGCGAAGTCAAATGAATCAATTACGTTATAAACATATAAATAATAGGTACACAGTTAAAAGTGAAGGGACGTGAAGTTATTACTTTATAGCCATTAACTGGATATATACGGCATCGATTTTATATATACTTGCATGCGTACGAACACGTATGCATACAAGTACACACGTCACAGAGCCCTCTAGCGAGTGCAGTATTAGACGAAACATTGCCAAATTTCATGAGCGTGAACAGTAGACCATGGGATTTCGATTTCTGAAATAAAAGAATTAGTACCAAAAATCGCCTCCAGGGAAAATTTTGGGATTGAAAAGGTGTATTAATGTGACTATTGAAGGATTAAATTCTAAGTGATAAAATATGCATCAATTTTTCTCAAAATCTGATTTTTACCAAAAAGTGAGGTTTAATATGACGAAAATCGAGATTTTCCAGGTACTGCATACAATGCACAATATTTTGCAGACATTGGGGGGGGGGGGGGTAATTTTGCATGCCTGCAACATTTTTTTAATTTTGAAAGTTGAAATATCGGGAATATGTCGCAGATGCACAATACCGTTAAGAAATCCCTATGGTTAAAAATCACATGATGAAAGATTGGGCGACCACGGTCTCCATACCGTAGAAAATGCATGATTAATAAAACTAATATAAAAGAAATGTTGCCGCCATACACTCAGTACCCAAAGCCCAACATGGGATGGTGCACCATCTTACATGAATATTATTCAGAAAGAAATCCTTGCTGCCGCCTAGAAATTTCTTCCTGACGACTTTTGGTAAAATTCTTCTCTTGTTACATACAAATTGAAATTTCTTGTTGGTTTTATTGAACCCCATTTGTAAGCAACAATTATTTGTACCAAAAATGGATGTATGCTGCATTTTTTGGCATTTAATTATTCAGTATTCGCAAGGAATACACTTTTGCAGCGCCAAAATTCCCCCTGGTGGTGAATTTTGGTACTTTTTTCTGTAGAAAACGAAATCTTATGGTATCCTATGTACGCCTATGAAATTTGGCAATGTTCTGTCCAATACTTTACATGCTAGAGGCCTCTGAACACCTTACGTTATTTTATAACCACTCTGTATATATGTACAGTGCTTTTAAATATTTAACTAAAAGAGTTCGCTATATTTTTCTGTACTTCCGGCTGCTTTGGGACAACCTGTCAGGAAAAGCTTTTACAAAATAAAGAAGAATTGCGAATGCAAGAGTCTATATCCTGTTTTGTGCTAAATCCAGGAAAAGAAGCATCAAATATATTTCGGTTTCAAAAGTGAAATCGATACTTCTTTTAAAGCAGCTGAGATACTTTCTTGTCAGGCTCAGATTTAAAACAGGGGGGGGGGGGGGAATACTGCTGGGATACAAGAAAATGACAAAAACTGCAGTCACGTTACTTTGCCAACAGGAACAAATAAATTCAATTTTCTTTAAAGTAAGTCCCTTTCAAGTACTTCTTAAAGTAGTACTTGAGAACTTTCTAACTTTATAGAAAATATAAGGAGCTTTTATGCATAGCTTTTTTTTTCTTAATAACATGATAGGAAATGCAATGGATTGAGAAATATATAATTTATAGTTCTTTTTGTAAACATAAAAATGTAAAACTTGAAAATTAGTGGATCGGGCTTAGCTTAGAGTAAATTAGGATTTGGTTTTACTTGCCTGTGGTTTGGTTACCTCCCTGTTTTACTTTATTTAATCCGAAAATTCATACATGAACATATTCAATAAAATATAAGGTTATTGTGTGTACTCATACAAATAGAGCATACTTAATAATTAGGAAAGACTATAACTGTACCATCATTCATAAATATATTTAAATGTTTTTTTTTTTTTAATTTGAATTCAGAATCAACTACGCACACACATGATCATAGTGATTTAAACATGTTTTCAGAGAAATACTTTTTTTTAATGTAATTCTACTAGTTTTTGTTAAAACACTTTTCTTTTTGTTAAAATTCTTTATTCAATCTTGAAATGCTACTAATTACTTGCATTTACTTATTTTTTGGAACCTTTGTTTCATTCCATCATGGTATGTTTTGCAAAGTTAATCTCACCATTACTTTTAATTGGCATGAGTTAGTTGTTAGCATTTTGACTTGAGGTTCATTTTGTGGATTTTTTTACTGATCACCATATAACATCATTATTACTCTCCAAATTATGCTTACTATAAATTAGTGGATTTTTACCTCGGTAATAGTTATTCTTTTCAATTCATTAGCTATTTTGTCTTTCTTTTTTAATAGTTAACTATTGTTACATATTAATCTTTAGAAAAATCATGAGCAAGATTTGTCTTAAATTCTACTGATTTTTTTTTCTATACTAAGACAAGCCATAGTTAAGGTTGCTATTTGCCTTAAAGTGTTTTTTTTTTCAGGATTAAAAAAAAAATCTAATTATAAAATTTACGTAAAATTTCTTAAACTTAGGATTAAAATATAACAAGAAAAGAAATTTATAATACTCAAGACTTTGAACTTAAATGTGTATAGTAAGAAATTAAGTTTTAAGATAAACTTTTTTACTTCCGAAAGAACATCAACCATTCCTCTTCAGAAAATTTGCAAACATAATTGCATTTGCAAGATTTTAAGAACGATCCTTTATTTGTTTTTCAAAACTTAAATTTAAAATGTAATTTATTTACGCCATGTTGTAGTTTTACATAATAACATAGTTAAGTTTAAGAAGTCATTTCTTTACCGATGTGTAATTTTTTGTGTCGGACACATTTGAAGTTGAAAGTTTCTAATGTATGTTGTTATATTGCTGAAAGTAAAAACGAAAAAAAGAAAATAGTTTCCCATACGTACTCATTTGTTATTTCATAAGTGCTTCTTTTTGCTTAAAAGATAAGGATTCAAATGAAAATAAAAGCGTGAAGTTTTGACAAATCATTTTAGATTTCATTGAACAATGTGAGAGAATTTGATATTTTTAGTAATGCTACTTCTTATAAACGTATTTGAAACTCTTTGTTATTACTACACTCATTTGCTGCTCGTTTTTGTTATCATTTCAAAAATTGAAAGGAGAAAAATGTGTTCTGAAACCAGACTGAAAAAAGAAAATATCGTGACATTCAAAAATTATAACAAATGAGATGAAAGCAATTAAGACATTCGTTTAAAAGGCAACATTTCAAAACTTCTTCAAACACATGTTTTGGGACTTAAATGAACATTTTCATCATATGAGGATGTGAGTTTGGGGATGTATATCATATCAGAAATGTCATTCTTTCCTTAAAACCCACACTTTTCTGCTTTGATTTGCATTTTTATGCAACATTTATATGCAGTACATTTCAAAAGAATATTCTTTTTACTATTAATTTTGTGTTTAATGTGAACGGAATATGCTTTTTCCGTGCTGAAACATTTTTTTATACATTTTTTTTTTCGTTTACGAACGCGAAAAAACACAGACGTAGATCTTAAACATTAACTGTATGTAAAGCATATTCAGTATATTAAGTGTATAAGTTTCATTGTATAGGCTTTAAATAACTCATAATACACGGTTATCATAAACTAATATACCGGTTTTAAAATAATATATTTCCTAAACTATTGCACTTACCACAATAAATGATACATACTTAAACTGTCCAAGTTTTTTTGAACGCACGTCTACTTAAACATGAACGTTCTGCACTAGCGCAGCTAGAAATTCCTTCTAAATGGTTTTATGGTTCAGAAGTCCTTACACGTGTATTAGCTACTGTATTAGGACTGGGAACAATGTCAAAACTAAGACTTTTGGGGGTTGGTTTTAACCCTAACTCCCCCATCCCACTTCCCTGGTTCACTGACGTACCGCAGCGCTGGTTTCTCTGTGCAGGTGATGGTGATTTACCCTATATGCGTTTTCCAGCCAGATCCACAAACCTAACCCTATGTAATTTTTATTACGGGGCTCTGTCAAAGACATTGTTTATACATCACCATTGCCCATGCCTATATCAATACAAAAACTGAAAGATTGCAAATAAGTAGCATTGCGAAATATTGACAGTGAATCACCCCAAAATGTATGTTAGATGTGTGTCGCGTTACAAAAGGCGCTTAACATAGAACATTTCTGAGTTGAAAAAAAAAAAAAAAACTTGGAAGGTTTATCTTTATTTTTATATATTATTAATAGTTGTAAGTGAAATAGTGTATGAAATATATATATTTTTTTTAAATCGGAATAATATTATGATCTAACCCTGTATTATGGTTTAATATTAAATAAAGATGTAACGCAGGTTTAGAGCTTGAAGCCACTAAAGACCCATTGAGTACATACGGGATCCACTGAGTACATAAGAGCAAAAATTCCCTGATAAGTTACTAGCAGTTAGTAACAAGCAGCGCAGTATTCCTGGTTAATACCTCCCCATTTAGAATGGTATCTTCAAGACGGAACTGCTAGCTACCATGTATCAAGACCAAATTGGACAAGTTATCATTAACGGCGATAATTCCTAAACAGCCACTCTCTTCCGTATTAATTGCGACTTAATACGTCCAATCAGTCTTGGTTCTCATAATTGCATTATTGGGAATAAAAATATGGTGTAGATCAAGCGTTACGCCATCCTTAACGTCACATATATGTTTATCTCGACAAAAAATTACATTACATATAATTGATTTTGCTTAGAAAAAAAAACAGCTTAGTTTTTTTAAGATTTTTTTTCCTTTTTTTTTCTTTTTTACTCTTTTTGACATAATATTAAAAACATTATTATTATAGCTGAAACTCATGAATATTGCTCATAAAAAATCTATGAATAATAGAAAGTCGCGTTCAATAATCAGTTGATTAAGTGGTGACTAAGTTAGTTTAAATGTAAATACATATTGGTAACTTTTAACTTAAACATTAAAACGAAAGGGAAAACATGTTTGTTAGAATCATACGCCATATTATTTCTTGGCTTCTAGTCAAGCAATTATTGCAATTTTAATGAAATAATATCGTCGAATGAGTTTGGTAGGAATGTAATTACATGTTACGGAGGATCCAAGTTAGTTCTTAACAGGAGGAAAAATCACGATGCATAATTAATCTAACATTAGACTTTTAATGAAATAATTTCATTCAAATTTTGCTTTCTGACTAAAAACTGATGTCAGAAGTTTTTGATTTTAATGCGCGGAGAGTTCCTTCAAAAAAAATCAGAACTACGTAACTTAATCTTGGTAACATATGTAGCCTATTTAAAACTGTTATACTTATACGTGAGTGAGCAACAATTTTCAGAAATACAAAAAAAGAATGGTGTATTTAAGGTAAGCATTGCCAAATGTTTATGGTAATATATCACTTTTTTTTTTCAGTGAGATTCAACTTTTGCACATTCATCAGCTGACTCATAAAATACATGAAAAAATAATTTCGAGTGAAATATTATTCATGCCTTTAGCAATTTTACCGAAAAAGGGTAATTTCACGCTATTAGGAAAACGGGTCTCAACAATGCAAACGCTGGGTAATTATTGCCTCCCGAAGAGTTAATAACCCTCCCCCCCCCCAAAAAAAAAATACTATCAAATGTTAAAACATTGGACAATTATTTGGTAAAATTACTATAAACGCATATTAAACCAATGTTATAAATCAACAGTGTTATCGAAAATACCATGTTTACTCCAATGGAAAGGATAAATATGGGTCGTCTCAGTTGAGACCCTGTTAGTTAGTTTTTTTTCCCACTTTTGATTACTCATGTGCGCGTTTTGTGCACATATGTGCAGCATATGCTGCACAGGATCAGATAATCTTCCCAATAGTCCCTTGTATTATCAGGGCACAGTAAGGAGAACCATGGATTTATTGGACAACAATCTACTTTTCTGGGTTTTCAAAATTACATTACAAATGCCGGTACATAACAACTGTTTTCTTTTTAAAATTCGTCAACTGCATACATTAGAATCTCTAGATTATTTTACACTAATTGTAAAATAAGAATTGGTAATATAAGAAATAACAATGTTAAATAGCATAAATTACAGCAGACACATGCTTCAGCGTTACAAGGAACACCTTTTTTCAATGCAAGAGAAATGAGCTTAGAGGGAAAAAACACTAGACGTAAGAGTTAGCCTAACTATTCATAATACCATAATTTATTTCAGGTCTGAAAAGCTATACTTATTATCAAAACTTTTAAATCCGTGATATATTTACTTCAAATACGTGGCAGATAGGATTTGAAAAGTCAAAAACAATATTTTTGTGCCGCATAAATATAGATAAAAACCATATAAATATGTAGAAGCAAAATCATCAGAAGAAGGCTTAGTGTCATCAAAAGTACATTCTGAAAATATGCCAAAATTGAGAAGAAAAGGGAAGAATGATGAGATCTTAATGTTACCTATAATTTAATGCTCGCGTTTTTAGAACATAGAACTCGAAATAAATGTGTTGATGCATGACGTAAGGATGGTTTTTTCAGGGCTGAAAATATTCACAGCTTTCTATATCATTACGTTCAGAAACGCAATTATCTTTTAGATTTATGGCATTACAAAACTTTTGAAAGCTTGGAAGAAAAGAAAGTTGTAAGGTTAAGCGACTGTAAGCTATGTTTATGAAATCCCCACATTTCATCTGATATGTTATTAACAGTTTGTAAAATAGTAACAGCAAAAAAAAAAAAAAAAAAAACTTGTAGAAATAAATATAAATATTAGCCACTTGAAATATTACATTTTCTTGGACTGAATTCATTAAATATATTTTTGTACAAGAAGTTGAAACATAATTGTTATTTTTTATTGCCCAAAGTATGTAAAACATCATTACAGCTCGTTAAACCCTAGTTTCTTACACTGCTTATTGCAAGCAGCCTCAACATTGGCTAATACGTGACGCGTTAATTTATCACCAGTAACACAGTAAATGTTCACACTCTTATTTAGACGGGAAACATTATTTATGTTTAGTCAGCAGTTTTTCTTTCGAATCAATAATCTAATAAAAACAAACTTTTACTAACCTTTCTTGAAGTGTACACTTAACCTAAACAATCTGCCGAAATAATATATTTGAAACACAGAGGCGTTATTCGATGCTTAAAATCCAAAGCATATATTAATATAAAAATACACATCACTCTTTTTCTGAATAAATCTTGAATCAAAAATTAAAATGAACTGAAATCAAACTAACTGTGTACATCCCCAAACAGCGACAAATATTTTCCCATTTCACACTAAATGCTACATTCCTCTACTTTTATTTTATTTTATTTTATTTATTTATTCATTTATTCTGTTGTTGCTTGAAATGGAAATTTGATTTTTGCTTTGTATGTTAAATGTAAGTACATGGGTTGTTATGAAAAACAACATGCTAATCAATTTTTCAGTATTTTCGTAAAATAGTAGGTTATTTACATCTTTGCCATTTTCTTTTCAATACCTAATAAAAGGAGTTGATTTCCGTGTACACTCCGTGATTTCTCAAAGCTGCTATAGCTCGAGGCTTCTTATTCCCTAGCATGGCTTATTTTTCTCATGAAGTTGGAGAAGATTAAGTCACCTTGACAACATGCTTTCATTTCTGAAACGCATGTACATTTTTAGCGATAAAAATTGACATTTATGTTAGTTCTCAAGCGTTTTGTATTTGTTTCGTAAACACATTTGTTCGTATGCTTGTAATAAATGTGCACAGATCGCAAATTTTTCGTATTATAAGATAACGCGTATTTCGTTCTTTTTAAAATCATATCCACAAACAAGGTTGTTGAAATCATTTAAAACGAATCAGTAGTAATAAATAATATTGTTTTCTGATTTTACTTAAAAATATTGTGTTTAAACACCAAACTTCTGTGTAATACATGAGATTACAAGGAAATCTGAGACGAACTTAATAATTTAAAGAATATTTCGATATCGATAATATATTGCATTATTCATGTTTGCAAAATGTGGTCCAGGCACTTATAACCTTGTTGTTACCACTTTTCAGATATTCTGCTACCACCTTGAGCCTTTTTTTAACAATACTTTGAATCCTTTATATATTTTTACTGTTTTTTAAAATTGAGTTCAAGTTGCCACGCGCTGGGGTTATTTGGTTCAACTCGCAGCAACTCCATTAGAAAAAGCTGTAAAACAGGTGGTAGTACCAAAAAGGACCAATGACTTGGAAAGAAAACTCAATGCATACATTTTAGTGATCGAACTATTTACATAAAATGCAAAATATTTATATAAATAAATATGAAATCATCGTGCACATGAAAACCTTTTTTAGGCAAACATAATTCCTCAAATGGAAACATAATTTAACTACAGCCAAAACCAATTGATATTGTCATTATTTAAACATTAAATAGAATGAAAACTCCTGTCTCTTATGGCTTGGAGGAATTATTTCCCCTGATATTAATTAATACATGTTCTTCATCGCCACTAAATGTCATTTTTAGAGGTATCTGGTATCAACAAGGTAATTTCTTTTACCTTGATGATATCAGATATTTCCATGAACTGAAATGGAAGTTTGGAGACACTAACTATTTCAACAACTTGTAATTATAACCTCAATTAGAAAAAGGTGGGAATAGCAGAGACTTTGTTTCATACACCAGCCTCTGCATAGGTTTGATAACTATTATGGAGAAGGTTTTTCAAGTCTATACATTGAGTTTTATAGGACCAGGACATATTTTCAACACTTTTTTTTTCCGTAGGTTCAAGTAGCCCCTGGAGGCTCAATTAGACCCGGTTTACGGTATACATTTTTCAGATAGTAGGGTTTTTTCAGTGACTAGAAAACACTTAAATCTCACTAAAAGCTCAACACATTTTGTAGTTCAAACAGTTATCAGAGAAAATTAAAATGATAAATGAATCACTTTTTTTTCATATCGTTTTGTTTATATGTTTTTTAAAGTATATAAAACACTTTTTAATATCTAATGTTTGTGCTGAACTCTTGTAAAGTCTAAACTAGGAAAGTAAAGCAAAAACTAAAAACTTTCCATCCTCCCCCCCCCCCCCCCCCAGACTCTCTCGCACTTTTCTTCAAGTTCAATGCTAGTTATTTTGAATTCATTACACAGTGAATCCAATTTTTAAAATATTAAGCCTCGGCAAAACCTAGTTACCTTGGGTAAATATTTGTAAAAAAAAATTTATTTCAGAGAGTTTACTCTCTTATGCATTAATGCTAATATCAATGAAATAAAGTCTAGTCAAAATAAATTCAAGCTTTTAAGGCACCTAAACCTTTCGCACTCTGCACTTCATTAAACACGACAACAGCAACAGAGTGTAGTACAACAATGCGTGCATACGGGATATATAGAGGAGACCGGGTCAAGATGACTGTGTTAGCATTTTTTGTTGTTTACTAATTTATTTTTTAGGGATAGTAAAATTAATTTCACATGAGCTGTTAGAGTAGTCTTTTGTGGTATTAAATGTATTACCATTTAATTTTTCAAATAAAAACAACGTAGGATATTTTTATTTTTTCATAACCTTAACAAATCGTCATCTTGCCCCAGTGCTGGGGCAAGATGACAACGTTAAGAAAGGTTGAACATATTTTATGTTTTGGATATGTTACCTAGTTTTACAAATGATAACTATGTTTTTACATCTTACAAAGTATCAAATTAAGCGTAACGCATTGGAGCGTAATGTTGAAGTGTTAAGTTGTACAACTAACGATAGACACAAATAAAAATGCCATTTTCATAATTGGAACATGCCTCATGCCACCACTCTTGACTTTCACAGCACTGGGTCCGTTCTTCTGTTGGAAGGTCACAATATTCCTCTTTACAAGCGGGGATCTTATATGACGATTCTTTGAAGTTGATGCAACTGTATTGCTCGGCATGAATTAAATAGACTTGGACCTAAAGAAACTTAGTTTGAGGTTTTTTTACTCTTTTTTTAGCTTTACGAGCTTAGTTATCCTGTTTTTTTTTTTTTTTTTGTAATGATCCTTTTTTTTTCCATCCGTTTTTCTCCTTGTTCTGGCATTTCTTTGGTATGCTGGTGTGTAAGAATGTTTGAGCTCAGTTTTCTGAATTTCCTTTTTGTTTTCTCACATTGGGGTGCCTTAGGCAATGCATTTAAATCAGAAACAATAACAGGCTTTTTTGGTTTATCGGAATCTGCATTTGCCATAACTTTTGCTTCGTCTGGAGGGTTTATATTTTGGTTTTCTACTTTTGGTCTGAGAATTAGCACCATTATTCTCAGTTTAATAGCCAACAACATCATAATCCGCTAAAAACAAAGAAATTATGAGTCTCTATCCCTTATTCTTTAAGCTCTTTATCGGCATTTATAACTGTAGTTGCTTTAAAGTAAGCGGTACTCAGAAGCCAACAATATTTTTGTCTGTGATAGTTTGTCTTAGATTAATGGGCATAAAGTTGTCTCATGCTTGACTATAATAGGTTTTTAATGGGCAGAAAAATGACCCATCAGGAGTTACAGACGATGCGATGTGTAGGGTGGCAACCCAACCATGATAATGTTTTTTCACTGCAATAAATTATAGCCTGCAAAGTTATGTGAGATTTATGATTGTCAATAATCAACAGAACAGGAGATTCTTTGCTTGGTTTAATTGAGTCAACTAGTCATTTGGTCAACTAGTTTATAAATATAGCTTCTGGTCATCAACGGTTTTCAAACGACACCTCTCTTGATTCAATGCGTAATTTTACCCCAAAGAAGATAGAAGCGCAAGGTCGCGTGAACAAACACACAGACGAATAAGCGTTTATAAAATTTAATAAAATGAACAACATAGTTTAACAAATTCAGAAACATGGGGCAAGATGATGAGCTCGTCATCTTGCCCCGCGTTTCGGCCCGTCATCTTGCCCCAGACTGCCTGTTTAAACGGATTCCTCTCCATTGCCATAAGAGAAGGCGATTAATTGACATTAATTCATGGTAATAGGTAGTATTTGAATTAAGTTACACATAAATACTAAACAGACACGATATAACTGATCTGTATCTGTAGCAGAGCTTATTTACAAATGCATAAAAGTTAGATCGTGGCAACGGTAAACAATCAGAGCATCAGAACTAACACAAATATGGCGATTTCAGCTTCTCTATACTACTGCTGAACGAACAGCACATAAGTGAACCAGTAGTATGCAGTAGATGCTGTTAACTAGGAGAAAACGGAAAAATTAAGGCATTCGTCATCTTGCCCGGTACGTCATTTTGCCCCGGTCTCCCCTACATTTTGGGACCCTCTGCAAAGAACTCAGCAGGCTCCGTAAATGTCTTTTGAATTTCTATGCCACTAAGGGCTGGCAGCTATTTAGTTTCCATGTCCCCCCCCCCCCCACCTGTTGAGGGGTATGCGGGTACATAGATACGGGCTTGCGTGCATATCAGTCTCACGATTCCAAAAGTCAGCTGCTCTGTTTTTAAGTAATTGAAAAAGGGGGACTTAAGTACACAGATTGCTTCTTGGTAATCAGCAGTCTTTATTCATTAACACATCTTAAAGACGAGCCTACTGCAGAAATGGCCAGATGCATATCTCAGGTAGAATAATAGCAGATATGGCCGACATTTATTCAATAATTAATTGTTTAAAAAGCCTAAGCGAAGTTAGGCTTCGCTTAGGGAGTTCACATAAGTAAAAATATAACCGGTTAACGTGTTCTGAAAATCTGATGCGACGTCTATCCTCGAAATTCAAGAATTTCACGTGAACACAACGGTAAAATTGTGAAAGTTAAGTAAATTATGATATATTTTGCTACATCTTTCAGTTTAGATTTAATGTTTCTAAGAAAAAAGAAAAAAATAGGTAAAATAAGATAAATTCAGGAATGCGCTGAATTTTATGTGAGGATTCTTGTTACTCCTAATATGTAGATGAGCGTTTTCTGAACATTATGCTCTGACGGTTGCTTCGAGAGCTACAACTTTGAAATTGTGTTATAAAAATAATTAAATTTTGTCGTAAAAACAAAATTAGCACGCCATATGTGTTGTCTACATAATAAAACTCAGTCAAATACTCTACCAGAAAATAATGAAACATCATCAACGCGATACCAAGCTTGGATAATTAGAATATACTACTTCGAGTAAATTCAGAATGCAGTTATTTCGAAATATCAAAGCACTTTTCTGTCACTTAAAGTATCATTTAAATCATAAAGAGGAGATGGTTCAATAAGTACAGTTTAGACAAGTCTCAGAGATTTAGATGTAAAAAATAAATTCTTATGACCAGTCGCTTATCGTAGCTGTGAAAGAATTCGAATTATTGTAAACAATAATGTTAACCCAGACATGTAATGTCTACGAATATACCGTTGCTTCTCTTCGCAAAAAACTTGAATAAAATTTTTAGATGGGCTTCACACAGAGAAAATACAAATATCAATAAAGTGAACTATTTCCTGATTTCACCAAAAACCATTGTAGTGATGTCAGAAGTAGGATATTGACTACATAACTCGGTTTTTGGTAAATCACTGTTTAATACATGAAATTACATGTTCACTCTTCCAGTGACTATCTTCGTCTGACTGCTAGTGCAGATTCTCAGTTAGCCTTGTGAGAGTCAAATTGGTTGCGCAATCGGGGTTTCCATAGTTGCGAAATTGGGATTCCTCATTTAGCTGATGAACTTATGGGTTTCCCAAACCATCATAATTAAGTTTCAATCTTAAACTGGGAGTACGAGTACTGCATAATTTCAATTCGTTAGTTATAATATTGGAACCTATTATTTAAAAAATAAAAATCAAAAGAGAGGGGGCATATTTTATCTGATGTATATTTTTTTATGCTTTAAAGTCTAACGTGTTTCTAAATTTTTATAATTATAATTATTATTTTACTTTAAAATTTAACGCATAGTAAAATTCCAAATTTTCCAAAAAAAAGCTTGTTTTTTGTATTGTATTACGTACTTACGAACAATCTTTATTTGGCGAAACGTAATACTTAAATATGCATTTTCCTTATTATTTTTTTTTTAAGAACTGTTTGGTATCTGAAACAAGATTTGAAGTATAAGAGTAGGTTTCTTTCTGAAGTTAGGAAATTATGGGATTAGTTCGTAAATTGTGCTTTGGTTCTAAAACATGCCAATTGATCCTGATGTACTGGAATAAAAATGTTCTAGTAAAATATATAAGAAGTTCTGTTTAAAAAAAAAAGTCTTATTGCAATGTAAGCTTATAAAAGTTAACATACTAATATGAAACTTATTTATGCACTTTTATTTACGATAAACGATAAAAATTTATTTAAGTGTTTTTCGAAAGAATTATAGGAGAAAATTAGTAACCAAAAAAAAAAAAAAAAAAACAAATTTAATTACGAACGCATAAGAAATATTATCGTAAATCCGGACGTAGTGTTTTTGAAATTTTGAGAGAGAATTTATGAATCATTCATGCGTTGAAATAAGCTTCATCTTTTAGCTAGATTTGAAAATAAAAATGCACTTAAGGTGCATTTCCGGCAAAAAGTAAAAGTTATGACTTAAGCAATTTCTTACGAAGATAAATTTATTACTTTTTTTTCAGCTTAATGTTTTATACGAAAACACAATAAATTAACCTATTGTATGAAGCTCATACTGATGTATCTAATTTTTAATGATCACTTTTAAAATTTTAAATAATGTATTTTAATTGATAATAACGAAATAAGTGCAGATAAATGTGGCCATTTTAGGGAAATAAATGCAGCGTTAAGCTTTAAAAAAGTCGTATCTTACTTTTAAAACTGGTCTATGTTACGCTCTTAAATCTATTTTTAAAACACGTATCTGCATACACATTCAGACAAAAAGTGGAAAACGTGTAAAAATGGGCATCTTCTTTTGTTTTTGCATTAAAGTTACCTTAAATTTGGATAATTCTAGATTGTTGTCTTTCATTAACAATTGAGACGCGTTTCCTAAATGTAACAAAATTTATTTCATTTCAAAATGAAGACTTACAAAACGCTTTAAAAACACTACCAGAAAACTGGGGGTAAATATGGGCCCTCTTCAAAAAATTACCTATAATAATTCAAAAACAGGATAGAATGATACAAAATGCAGGCTAATTTATCCAATACAGGAAACACATATTTACAGAAATCACACATAACTGGTTCTTTTTTTTTAACCAGGCACAATCTAATTGTGCCCATATTTGGCACATAACACATTTTGCCCACATTTCTTTTCGAACGTCTTCAGAAAATTTTCCCGCACAAACGATGCAAGTTTCATCGCTTAAAAATAATTTTTGTGTTTTAAAAAAAAGAAGTGGTGTAATTATGGGTACCCTTTAAATGGGGGCCCATATTTTGACGAACATCACCTAAGAAAGATGGTCACTACCACACGTAAGGTAAATGTGTGCGTTACTACAGTTGTGCTTCAAAAAATAGATAACATTCGCCACTTTCCGGATATCACTGAAATTAGTCTTCAAGAACATAAAAAGACGATTTCACATACCTCTTGAAAGTTTGCAGTTCAAAATAAACAACACAATTCGCACAATTACTCATGCTTACACCACACTACTTGAAAAAATGTTTGTAATTGTTCTATGCTATCGAATATTAGCAAATGGTCCCATCTACAGTCCTCTCTCTCTCTCGCTGCCAGTTTTCTGCTCCTTCTCTAGCCATTACTGCGAGGTGCCCGTATTAACACCTGTCCCTGTTTTCAAACCTTCCTGCTCTACACTTTCTATGTTTTAGGTCCAGGAATGTGTTCGTCCTTCTTGTCTATATCCAGCTTATTTTAAACGTTCAATAGACCCATTCCACTAAAAACGGTAATTTTGATCCTCGCGTGACGCTTTACACATTTCATTAAAAATAATAATTTAAAACGGTAATGAGCGAAATGGTGTTGCTTAAGAAATTACAAACGTATGTGTGACTTCTTATGCGATAAGCTTCCTCACTGCCTTTTTAAGTTATTTATTTTTTATGAAGTATAGGAAACGTCACGTGTGGGACAAACTGACCTTTTCCAAAGGAATCGACTTGTACAGAATGCATTTTCAACGGCTTAAATTCTTTTTTTTCGATGAATATCATTAGTAATATTAAGTAATGAATACAGCAAGCTGCACGAGGTTGGCTACGGATGTCCCGCAAGTGACGCACGCAAAGTTAATTAAATTTTAGGCAACACATTTCTTTTTAATAGAAATAATATTGCGTCAGGAGTAGCTTTGTGTCAAATGTAAATATTAAAAATGTGCTTAATCTAGTTTAATTAACATGTTAAAATTTATAACAAAACGTCGCTAAAATTATCGAGTCGGACTGTCCCGCACGTGAAGGTGAAATGGCCTAATATCATTTCATGGTCAAAGATTAAAAATGTATTCTATCCGGTTTAATTAACACGTTAACATTTATAACAAAACGTTGCTAAAATTATCGAGTCGGATTGTCCCGAACGATCAAATTCGCAGAAGTAAAAATGATGCATTAGTCCAGTTATCGCACATCAGTGGTCATGGAACCTTTTTCAATCCGAGAGCCATGCCGCACATGCAGATAAATCTTGCAGGCTACAACGCATATTAAATTTGAAACTGTTTACATTTTTAAAGATAACATGGGAAAACACGGACACTGAAAAAATATTACAAAGTTAAGAACAAACCAAGAATTGTATTTATCGTTACTACATGTTTATTTTTTTCATACGAAGTTTCCATCAGGTTTTAGGAACCTATTTTTTACCATTTAGCTCCATATTTGCAAAAATAATTCATAATGCCGAATAAATATGATCATTAGTTGTGAAAGGAGCCCTAAGTTTCGATTCATGTCGTTGATCGTAACAGCAAGTAACATGTGATAGATATCTCTGGCCATGTTTATTCAGCGGACCGCATGTTAGGTACTTATATTGTATGCAGTTTCTTCCTATTCCACCGGAACTGCTGACTATCAGAAGCCAGTGTTAAAATGGAGCTGGATTATCGAGTGACTAAAAAAAAGCCTACTAACTTTTGATTGATATAATTTCAATTAAAACCGTCTGATGTACATGATACATCATTTTTTTCTTTAATATATTTTTAATTCTTTTTAGTGTTATTTACATGATTTTATACAATCATTCAAGACGTAGCCCTAATGACGAATCAGTTCTGACATTCTGTCGTCTCTATAATTAATTTCTAATCAAGCATTTTTAAACATTATTTTAGTACCGTAATGTTTCTTATATTTAAATATGCATAAACTTAATGTGAAAATATTTTTAGGATATCTAGCAAACATTTCAGACAAGCAAAATACTTTTTTTTTAATTCCAGACTTTTAATTAATTCCAGATAAAATTCGCAAACATTAAGGCTCAGCATACATTTTCATTCAATTAAATGTACTGAAATAAATTATAAATTATTTAAACAACGTCACTGTAACGCTAGGAACCGGAATGGGAATTTTTATCTTTCCTCGGAGCACACAGAATACGAGAGTTAAGTTTTCAAACTATGCAAATACACCTAATGAATCATTCATGAGTCCGAGGGGCACTTAACTGTAATATTTGAGGAATAATTTAATAGTGTCTGAAGAAAACTTTTTTCCACTTAATGTTTTCCTTTAATCTCAGAAAAGTTGTTTCTTGAAATAAAAAATGTAGAAAACAATGCCAAACAATGGGTATTTTTTCGTGATTAAACTGCCGAGTAAATTAATCTACTTTTTTAAAGATAAAATATTTTTTTCAATCTTTTTTGATAGCTACAACACACGCTGAGCATTCCGGCATTTCCTGCTTTGAATCAGAACGAAACACACTTTTTTCAGCGGTGTTTTTTTTTTTTTTTTTAAAGGAATTGCAGTTGTTGTTTTTGACTTGTCCATGGAAGTCTAAATTGGATCGAAGGCGGTCCAGACCGCATCGGCAATTTCAGTGCAGTTATATTTAAGATGTCTGCTCGTGTATTTTCAGTAATTTGCTGCAGCTTTCTTTGGATGGCAGGGCAGGAAAATACATGAGCTGGGTTAAAGTGGGTACTCGGGGCAATTCCTACGCTCTGAAAATTATTCAAAAACATTCCTGGAAAACAATGGCAGCTGTTGTGCCCAATTTCTGCCAGAAACATACCTTGCAAAAAACAGCAAAGTTTTCTGTTAATATTCAGTAACCTTCCTGAAAATTTCAGAAATATTCGAGTTTAAAGTCAGCCGTGTCGCTGGAAAATTAAAGTAAACTTAGTTAGGTATGCTAGATATCTTGTCACCTTCCTGATTTATAAGGAAAGGTTCAAAAGCAGTACTGCAAACATGGCCAAAGCTAAGCCAGAATTGCAAGCACGTAACGATAATTTCACTCGCCTGCAATTCTTGCAAAGCAACGTACGGCATACTTATTCACTCTATTTGAGAGATTAACCAGCATAAACGAGCCGTTAATAAACAGAAGCTAATACACTTTATAAATACGCTCAGTCAATCTTTAAACTGGGAGTTAAAAATATTTTTCACAACAGTGAGAAGTCTGCATTCGTGCAACTTGTAGCATTTCAGAAACATTTTGACAATAATACTCGATTTTTCCAGGAAGTGGATTTATCCACTTCCAGGTTTTTAAACCATTGTTCCAATGGTTTTTAAACCATTGAAATCCCTTAACGTTACATTGAAATACTCAGTAACGTTTCGGAACTTTTTTACAGTGTACAGTTCTGATATGTTCTTGTGCTAGCTTTTTGAGTTTTTATTCCTTGGTAGTGTTTCGTCCAGAGTCTATTTAGGGTCTTTTCAGCAATTATATTCGTTGTTAGTCCGCATACTTAATTGTTTGGTCATTGACTTTAAATTTTGCTTATCGTATCATGTAATTTATGGTGATATAAGAGCATGATTTCGTATTGAGATCTCTCTCCTCCTTTGCCAAACGATACCATAATTGCAGTCCATTTCCGCGACAAATACTCGTGCTGCCATCTAGTAATAGAACAACAAGTTACCTTTTTATTTATTATAGTTGATTGCAAAATTAGCGGAAAAAATATTGACTAGAATTTTGTTAAAACTATTTTTCGAGTACAAAAGTGGTAAATTAAGGATGAAAACTTTTTACCCTTTCTTCAGCGAAGAAAGGATTAATTCTGCTTAAATCAAAGAAATTTGCTAACTGCACAAGTTCGTTTGAGATTTTCATAAGTCATAACAAAACTAATGTAAAAAATATGACATTTAATGAAGTTGTATAGATCATTTGAAGAGCCGTAAAAAGATGTAATGGATAAAACAAAGCTTGCAATCAAAGTTATTTTGTTTTCAGCGGAGGCGGGAGGGGGATTAACGAGATTGAAAAAAAATGTAAAATGAAAATAAAGGTTTTTTTTTTTTGCCTTTTCATTTCTCTTTTACAATTAGAAATTTTTGAAAAAAATCATTAGAATGAAAACAATTATATTTTAGATTGTTCGTGGACTAGAATTAAAACAATGACACAGGTATGAAAAATATCAAACGTTGTAAAATGATCAAAAAAAGAAAAAAATCAATAGCATAACAAAAATTAATTTCATGATAATTCAAAATTTCCTCACTACAGTGATCCAAAAATTAATATTAATAACCCTATAAGGAAGATATGGCAAAAATTTTAATGAACAAATAACTTTTACTAAAAAGCATAACTTTTAGTAATGAAAATATCATAGAAAATAAAAAGTTTGGTATTTTTCCTGAAAGCAAAACAGAAAATGGATGAATTAAATACAAAATAGCAAATTTGCTAAACTCGTACGGAAGAGTTTTGGAGTTACAAGTAACTCCTTTTTCCTTTCAAGAAAAATGTTAGCTTGCAGATTAAAAAACTCTACCTTAGTCCATTGTCTCTGCTCACGTCTTTTCTGCAGTAAAATAATAATAAAAAAGAGTTCCCCATGACTTCAAAGCATGTGTCAGCAAGTTTTTACCAATTTATACTTGAAAAAAAAAATCTTTTGTTGGTACATTTTAGTAGTTCTTATTTTCCACTAAACCATCATCAGTGAGAACAAAATAATGAATCAGTATCAAAAATAAATAATAGAAATTATAACACATCGAAATGAAAAAAAAATGCCTGAAACATAATTAAACAAATAAGTTTTGCTAATAAGTATTACTTTTAGACACGTAAATATCATAACGAAGCAAAGTTTCAAAATTTTCTGAAAAGTAAAAATAATTAAGCAAAGTAAGAGAAAAAGCATAAATCTACTAAAACTATCGGGCACGTGTTTCGGGGTTTCAAGGAACCGCTTTTTCCTCGCAAAATAAATATGAGCTCATGTATTTAAAGACTCGTGGCCAAAAAGCGATTCCCCCCACCTTTCTTTTGTCGATACTGTGGCACTGCCTTCATTCTCTTTGAGCTCACTAAAAGTTTAGTTGAAAATAAAGACTTAAAAGTACGAAGTTTTTTTTTCCAAGTATAAATTTGCAAAATCACGCTGACACGTGTTTTGGAGTCATAGGGAAATCTTTTTCAATGCAGAAAAAATGTTAGCTTGTTTATGTACAGACAATCGACTGGGGGGAAGTTTTTAAATCATCAAGCTCACATCTGTTTTGAAAGGAAAAGGGAGTTCCTTGTAACCCCGAAGCACGTGCCAACGAGTTTTTGCAATGTTTTGTCATTTTGTATTTATTTATTCATTTGTTATCATTTTTGCTTCAAGGCTAATTTTCAAACTTTTTATTTTTCATGACACATTACTAAAAGTTATGCTTTTTAGCGAAATTTATTTGTTTAGTTACGTTTCAGGTATTTTTCCTCTTTTCAATGCGTTATTATTTCTATTATTTATTTTGATACTGAGACACTTTCATTCACTTTCAGCTCACTAATAGTTAAGTGGAAAATAAGGACTAAAGTGTACATGTAAAAGTTTGTTTCTTTTTTTTTTCATTTATTTATTTATTTATTTATTTTTTTTTTTTTTTGAAGAATAAACTTGCAAAAACTCGCTGACACGCGTTTTGAACTCACGGGGAATACTTTTTTTTTATTATTTCATTGCAGAAAAGATGTGAGTTGAAACAATCGACTGATGTAGAGTTTTAAAATCCGCAAGCTCACATGGGGTTCCTTGTAACCCCGAAATACGTCCGTACAAGCTTTTGCAAATTTATATCTTTTTATATTTATTTATTTATTCATTTTCGCTTTCAGGAAAAAATGTCAAACTTTTTATGTTTCATGATAAAAGCATAACATTACTAAAAGTTATGCTTTTTAGTAAAACTGATTTATTCATTTATATTTCTATCGTCTTTTCCTAAAAAAAAGGGGGTGTTACTAATGTCAATTTTTGAGTAGTGTAGTAAGAAATGTTTGAATTATCAAGAAATAAATTCTTATTGTGTTATGGATTTTTGTTGATCATTTACAACGTTTGATATTTTTCATCGCAGAGTCATAATTTTTTTCTAGCTTATGAACAATCTAAAATATAATTATTTTCATTTAATGTATAAGGTGTTTTCTTCGCGTACGATTTATTTCCATAATTGTTAAATATAAAAATTAGTAAAAAGGCAAAAAAAAAAAAAAAGGTGAAAATTTTGCATTAATTTTTATTTTCCATTTTTATTACTTTTCAATATCGTTAATCCCTTTGAAATGAACACAACATAATTTGTATCGAAATAACCCTCTGAACACAACATAATTTGTATCGAAAGCTTTATTTCATCTATTACACCTCTTTCGGGCTCGAAAAATGATCTTTATAACTGTATTTTATGTCATATTTTTTAGTGGCTTTTGGATAACTTGCACAGCTAGCAAATTGTATTGATTTAAACAAAATTCCTCCTCCCTTCTCTGGAAAAAAAAGCTTTCTTCCTCAATTTTCGTGTTCAAAAAACAGTTATAGCGAAATTTCGGTCAATATTTTTTCGTTAATTTTGCAGTCAACTGTAACAAAGTAAAAGTTAACTTGTTAACTTATCACTAGACGGCAGCACTCAACGTGCGGAAAAAGACTTTATTTATGGTCTCGTTCTTTGCCAAGGTATTAGTAGCTTCATTTCCTGCAATGACAGCATGCGCTCGGATCCCTTGCATAAAACAATTCTTATTTAAGTAGGAATTGCAGTTGGGTTGATCTTTTGCTACCATCATTAAAGTTTGTGTATTATGCAGTACGGCACATCTGTTGTACGTTTCCATCGATTGTGTATATTATTTCATGGCAATGTTAATACTATTAGTTCTATGCACACACTCCCAGAAATTATTCCACAAATGTCACAAAAATGTCTTCGCATTTGAAGAAATCGCTTCGTGAAGAATACTGTAATTAAAATTTTTGTCACATTGAGATTCAGTTTTTTTCCCGTCAAAACCGACAGTCCTGTTCTGAGATTTACGCACCAGTTTTTGAAGCAATAAGAAATATTATAATTGTAAGTAACATTTTTTTTCTAAAGAATGAGGAATGTTGGAAAGGGAGCGATGTATTTCTGAGAGTGTTTTTGGTGTAATAAGTAAGCCCAAGTGCTGAGCCAGTAATTACATACGAATAAGTGATATTTTAAGTAAAACCTTATCATTTAACTCTAGATATAGCGGATTGCGAATTTTTAAATTCAGAAAACAACTTCCAAGGTGCTTGCTCCTTGCAAATTACCATTTTGTGTTTTGCTAACTTCTGTATCCGTACGATAACCTGCGTTTCTCATTGTTGCGATTTAAGGAACTCGGCAACGAACTGCTACATAAATTCTTACTTACTGGGCACTGCTTCTACATGTATATTAGCATACCACACTACCATGGCTTTTAGTTTTTCAGGCAATATGTATGTGTATGATACTCATACAGTTGACTCCGCATACATTTAGCTGCACGAGTATATGAAACGTAAATATTGAAGTAAATGAGTTATTGATGGAAAAACAAATATCATCAAATTAATAAAAATGAAGGAAGTAGAAATCATAGACTTTGACCATCTTTAGATATTTTAATTGAAAAAAAAAAAAAACAATATGTTTTTAAAGTACTTTACGACTCTGTAACGCAATCCGTATTCCCATAGATTATAAGTATAAATTTAAACACGTTTTAGTATTTTTCTACTAGGTTATGTTGAAAAATAGCTTTTTGAAGCAAGTTTACCTGCTAAAAATTTCATACAAAAAAAAAAAAAAACATATTTTACTTTATTAGGCGAAAAAATGGGTGAAATTCGATTTTAGCACGTAACCATTTGTAATTTTTTACTTTAGAAACTTGCAATGTTTCTGCTTAATATCCCAAGGGCAATTTTTCTGATCTGAATAAAGTTCACTAAATCCAGTACGAAAAACCTAATTCAGAAAAGCAAAGTTTTGTACTCGGTAGAAATGCAAATAAATTCCATGCATCATTTATGAGCAAAGAATGGATTTTCCTTAAAAGAATATGAGATTGTAGGAAAATATTTTAATATTTAACAGTAGTTGGAAATTGTCACATAAAATAAAATGCTTTTTACTCCTAAATTCAATGCATAATGTGCCTTGAAAAGGTTAAATGTTCGCAATTGTATTAAGATATTATTTTTTCTTTAGACATCTTACTATTCATTGTTTTCACCTATGGAAATAACCTATAAGCGTGTATTGCGACTACAAAATGACATACTTTGTTTGAATATGTTTTGCATTACATTGTTGCCCAAAACAATTTCTTTAGGACGTAAAAGTTTTTTTTTTTTTTTTTTCATGAAGTAATAATAATACAAGAAGCAAATCTGAACCTCAGAGCCAGAGGAACGTAAGTCACATTATGATAATTTTACAGTAGAGAGGAAAAACTTTTTTCTGGCGCAGGTAAAGGATGGGATGCGCGCTCTTTTAACTTTGGTAAAAAAATGAAAAGGAATTTTTATAAAGAATTTCTTTCACATGGCTCGATGTGCGGAATATTCTTCCACATACAATGAACTAATAAACAGAAATTTGCAATTTTTGGACTTTCGTCACTTTGACTCTCAGGTACAAAAATTACCCAAATAAAAAAAACTAGTTAGCTATGATAAGTTTCATATCTATCCACAGCTGCTGCCTCATTTATTCGTTATTCTATGTTAGAATGTCGCATTCAAGAGCGTTATACAATGGTTTTAGTACAAAAATGTTTGATATTTTAATAATGAAATGTTCTATATAAAATGCATTTTCATGAAAACGTAAAACATACAATGCCTAACATGCGCTTTAAATAATAAAACTATTTTTTGGTCTACTTAGGTATCAAAAACACGTGGTTTTTTAAAAAATTTTACTTCCAATAGTCACACAGGTGTCGTCGTAACATTAAATTCAATTACATAACTAATATTTTTCAGGCTGAAAACTGTAAAGTAATCATAAAGTCGTAAAAGTACAGTAAAATATTTGTACTAAACTTACTGTAAGACAAATTATACGCAAACCGATGTAATTGAAAGAAAATGAGGTCGATATTACAATCTGAACGATCCTTAAAAAAATAATATTTTAATGAAAATGGAAGTTTTTCACTTAAAGAAGGCGTACATTTTTATCTGTTGCGTAACGAATAATCTACACAGAAACTCAACGATAAAAGTTTAACACGTTTTTGCCACAATATTTGGGAAGAAACTATAACAGTGCATTTACAATTATTTTTACTTCCAAATCAATTTTATGTTTTCATTACATGCGCCTCCGGTTTTGTCGAACGTTCTTTATGATATTGCAATTTCAACTCTACCAATACAAAAACTTTACTGCTGCACAATAGCTTTACTTACAAAACCTATCTATATATCTCGATTTCCTACTCCAAAAGCAATTTTGTAATGAAATAAAGTCATCTTAACTCGTATTAACATCAAAAGAGTTTTAATTAGGTTTAAGTCGTTGAATGAATGATGAAAAAAAAAGGATTAAACATTTTATATGTTAAGTATGAGACAAACAAGATTAAAGCCATTCTAAAAATTTAGCTTTTTTGATGAAACTGCTTTGAAAAAAAATGCATAAAAGCTGTTCACTGGATAAAAGCATTTGAATTCTTCAGTTAAAATTTTCTGCCATAAAAAAATAACACTTTTTATCACAGCCTAATTCGAATGAAAAGTCTTAGCTATGCTGCAAAAAATCCTGTTAAAGTTTTACATAAAGAGGTGTTTTATTTTTAACTCCAGCCCAAAATATTACATTGCATCTTCTGCTTTCATTAAGCAATCAAGGAACACTGAATGTAGTTCTGTTCATTTTGTAATTAATTCTTTAAACAAGTAAATACATGAGCGTTTGCGCACAACTCATTGATAGCGTCATGAAGTTGTGGGTTAGGCTAAGTATCAAAAAATTCAGAATTTATCGCTCTATATTGCCAGTAATACATAATAATAAACAGTCACATTAATTAAAAGGAAAATTACCGCTATTTTGTAAATTTAATGGACTAATCAGTTTTGCACATCTTTTAAGTTAAGCAAAATGTTATAATGTAGGCGATGGTTGCCGTCAGTGGATTACATAACATTTTTCGATTTTTTCAGAAAATAATCCAACTCACATTTTACCTTACTTACAAGAACAATTGCTAAATATATTTTTTTAATAAAAAATTGATTTTTATGAAAAATATAAGCAATAAGGAATAAAAATTAAAAGTTCATATATTAGCATGTTTCCCATTCATGATAACCTGTTGCTTTGGATGGACCATCGAGTTTCCACCGATGGACCGCATTATCAAATTAGAAAATCATGTGTTTATACTTACAATTATTTGTTACAGCCGATCAATAAGCATTACAAATAATAATAACTTATAGTAAAAATATACTTTTTTTTTTCCAAAAAAAATTTTTTTTGGATAGAAGGAACATGAAAAACTCCGAGCACTCACATAGCACACGGCTGTTGTCCTCACAACTCGTTTTCCACTTGATATTTTTCACACATGTTCAACACCATTTTTAGCTAATATCTTTTTGGTCTCTTTTGAACTGTTGGGAGTTCTGTATAATCCATTTTGAAAATATTTATTCGACACAAGATCGTACTTATCGACAAGGCTCAAATGATAAAGAACTTATTGACCATTTTTTGTCTAAAACTAGAGGCTTAAGTCCCAGACTACCAGAGAATATTAGTCCCAACATTTTTTTGCCGTATTTTAACCTGTGGGACATGTCATTTCTGATAGCCTCTTGAAACGCCAATTGCAAGTGATTCCAAATACGTGTCCTCCAGTTTCAAAATGTGATTTACTAGTTATGTTTCTATTTCAGAATTTTTTTTCTCGCAACCTTCTGAAAAGTGACTAAGGTGACAGTAAACACGTTTTCATCTTCCATACGCCTGTTTAAATTTGCTTTCAGGACTCTATATTATCGGCAGACTTCTTTACGCCTATGTCACCATTTTCGTAAGGTACTACAGCGCATTCCATTCTCTTCATGGTCCATATTTTACTAACTTGGACATTTTTCTGAAATAACTAAAGTATTTGAAACTGTGTAAATATTTTTTAAATACTGAATCATTTTTATAAAAGTTTATAAGTTGAGATAGCTTGGTTTTCATAAATTACTGAGAGACCTTTTCCCACTATTAACATATTTATTTTGAAACAAGAGATTAATTTGTTAATATAATGGAGATGAAATCACAACAATATTTGTGATTGAGCTGAATTTACAACAATATTTGCGATTTTCCGTGGATGAACCACTTTGTCAGGTGGTTTATTCGTGAAAACACCTAGCGGGCCAATATTGAAAGAGCACTCTTTTAAATTAATGTTCACGTTTAATTGATTAGTGACATTCAAAGCATGTTATAACTAAATGAAAATCTCAATAATTAGTAAGATAGTGGTAGAAATCTTATCTTTCCGATTAACAATATGATGAGGTAATTTTAGCTATTTGACAACTCTACAGTAGACTGTTTTCAGACAAAGAAAGGTACTTTTCTCTCACACACCCCACCACTTAGCTGGAAGCCTTAGGTTGCATCGTCCGGGGGCACGGCTGGATGCGACGGTCGATAGTCGTCTGGTTGCTACGGACGGTCTTGGTGCCTATTACGCCTGGGAAGGTCCCCGTGCTGAGCGTCAGACTAGCTGTTCGTTACACCTTAATATGTGAACCATATGTGATATCTTCACGTACCTCTTTGACAAGGAAAGGTACTTTTCTCCGCACGCACCCCACCACTTAGCTGTAAACCTTAGGTTCCACCGTCTGGGGGATCCGCGTAGCGGGCCCCCCTCACGGCTGGGTGCGACGGTCTAACAAAGAAAGGTACTAAAACTGATTACGCGTCTGCACAAACTTTGCCACGGGAAATATCTTTGCGATTTAGTCATGGGGAACAGGTAAATTGACGGCAACCTTCCCATATAATTCTGAAGGCTATTTCTTGAATTCATTATTCCCACAAAATACTAGTAGATTTTGTTTTCTCGCCTGTGACCTATTTCGTAACCACAACAGCTTTTTAAAATAAGTAAAATGAATACAATTCAATGTTTCTTAAAGAAATATGAATATTTTCAAATAAAAAAAACAAAAATACATTAAAAGTTCTTTAAAAAGGACATAACAAATTCCGGTTTTGCTTCGTAGTCGCAAATCGAATGCAAGAGTAAATCCTTAGAGCCGAGCAAACGTCACATCTTTGTGAAACATCACCAGCTCTTTGCTGAATATCTGTCCATATTTCATCTCTCTAAACCCGAAACCATGTTACGAAATCCAAATGGCAATATTAACTCCGTTTTCGTTCGCTCAGAATACATTCTAATGATGGCAATATATTTGTTGTCTGTTTATATGTTGAAGGAAATAAAAACACTTTTAAAAAGTATATAAGAATATCTTCCAAATATATTGGCTCGCAATTTTTTTTTATATAATACTGGAAGGAAAATCAACTAACCCTGTTATGCTTCAGCAAAAAGGCATGCTCTTATATATTTGTACTCGTGTAACATTATTTTCTTTTTTAATCAATGTTAATAGTCAAGCATTTATTTAAAAAAAATGAAAATTTTCGAAAAATAAGAGCTATAAAACATGCCTAGAGCCTTATTACTTTTAATATATTTATTTTCCAACTCATCAAAACATAAGTTTATCGATTCAAATATTTTACACGGATCTCTGAAGCAGCCAAAGCCTTCTCTTCGATCTTTTAGTAGAATGTTTTATTGAAATCACAAGAGAGGATATTTTTTAATAGTTGAATTTCCTTGTTTAATTTGTTAATTACTAAAACCGCGCTTCCTATAGATCTTAATCTGTTGAAAAAAAGGATCGTCAACTTAACATTTAAGGTACATGGCGGTTTTTTTAAAAAATCGCGAAGTCCATTTTTTTATGAATTGAATTCACGAAAGCGAATCGTTTACTCCATTAAGGCAATCTTTAAAAAAATATTTCTAAAAAAAAATAAAAAAATAAAAACTCAAAATTTTGCAATAATGAAAATCATGCTTTTGAATCACTTGTGAGACGGAGGCGGCAAAAACTGAGAAGTAATATTCACATACTTTAAAATGTTTACGAGGAGAGCATTAGAAAAAAAAGTCTACAATTAATGCATTAATGCAATGAATGCCGTCATGCATTCACTTTTAAAACACATTTATATTAAAATTGTAATAGTGGTATGTTTAAGACATAACTTCAGTTGCTTTCTTGCAAATTAAAAACTTAATTGAAAAAAAAAAAAAAAAAACAAGCCGTATTTCTAAAACAATAAAAACGAAACTAATAAATCCGAATCGTTTTGATTACTATGAATAGTGTTTGATGTTTATCGCTTATCGAAAGAAGAAAAAGCATTGACCCGCCAAAGTCTGCTTTGAGAGACTTCATATTTAAAGAAGAAAATTTCCAATAAAACTAAATGAACTTCTTTTTTTCTTTTATAATCTTCGTTTTTGTTCTTTTTATTAATGTTTAGTATTTGATTTTTATTTGGGAAAAAATATACATATTTTCATAAAAGAAAGCCCTTATGCTCTCTTTTCCCATTTGATAAACAAATTACGTGCCAATTTAATTCCCGTGTTTCCATTTGTAGTGAAAAAAATAAGGTAAACTGCTTTTTGAATGTCTTCGTTGGTAACTTTTGATGTAAAATGCACATTAATTCTGGCAAAGTTTTAGTTCTTGCCATTATGACACTAAATGTACTATCGAAAGTACTTGTGAGTAATTTTAAGCATTGACTTGTCACTTATTGATTATTGCATATTATTATTCTTGATCAAACCGCTTATCTTAATAAAAACGTGAGATTACTTCAAAATGTAATCTTAGTGTTGGCACGCTCAACAAAATAAGTATGTAAATACAATAAAACTGGTTAAACTTCACTTTTTTGGAAAAACCATTGCGACAAAAAGTACGCAACAAAGTCAGTAAAGATGCATTTTGCATTAGAAATAATAAACCATAACATCGTGAGGGCAATTTTATGATTAAGTAAAACGCATTATGTTAGTGTTATGAGTACAACAGTAGTTGTAGACTTGTGGCTGGACGGATTGTCAGATATCGGAAACATTAATTTACAAAAGGATACAAATAGTCCTGAACATTGAACATCATACCATGAAAAACAAGGTGAAACAAGTTTGAGACGCGATAAACCATTCCAAAGAACAAATCTGAAAACCGTAAAGAGCTATCAGCCTCTGAGCTGTGGAGAGTTTTCTTCACTACTATAATTGAACTTCCTGCAGTTTGGGCATGATCGAGTGCGTTCCAAATTTCATGCGGAGGAAATTGACCAACATTACTTACCAAGTATGAATTTATTTCCAATTTCTTCGGTTCGTAAGTCAGGCACTTCAACAGAAATTTATGAATTGCAATTAACACTACGGTTGAAAATGAACTTCGAAGATTATGTCTAAATAATACAAACATTTTGAGTTACCTGCTCTAACTTGGACATCTCTACTTCCGATTGTGCCAATGCTGTTTGAAGCTTCGCAACGATATGTTGTAGCATGGACATCTGCTCTGTAGTCCTCACCGGAAAAAGGAGGGAATATGAGTGAACCATCATGTCGAAGATGCCTGAGTCCTGGTAAGTCCTGTAATTGCTCTCCATCGTGTTTCACCCAAGAAATGACGGGTCGAGGTCTACCTTCTGCCAAGCAGGAAATTACTGCACCACTAGAGTTCGAAAATTCAACTTTGTTCGGTGGTTCATTTACAAATGACGGACCTTTGTTTATAAGATCATGGGAAATCACTAGAAAATAAAAGAATAGTATTGTAATCAATCTGAAGTACTAATAATATCAATATCCTGAAAAATGTGGAATGTGAGATACTTTGAAACGTTTTATAACATTGCATAAATGTTAAATTACTTTTCCAATGTTTTATTCATTCTCAGAGTAAACCATGTTACTAAATCAGCGAACTCAGCGAAAAGTATGTATTCAGGTAAGCACATACATATTTTTCGCTGCAGATTATGCCGTTAATACAAAGCGAGATGTGTGTTCAAGCCGTTCATAATATTTGAAACAGACGAAATCATACTTTTGTCTGCTCACGGTAGCTATGAACTAGAGGTGGGCAATGTCGTTATTTTTAATGATCCATTCATTTAACTCGTTCATTTGAACGACTTCGTTCATTTAAAAAAGTTGCAGGTGATATCTCTGCACGACAGTCGTTTTTAAATGAAAAAAAAAAAAAGACAATAATAATCCCATTATTAAAATTTCAGGATATTGAATGTAAAATTAGCTACTTGGAAGTCGTCAAGTAAGGTAAAATAAAGCCAAATCAATATAGATAGGGGTATTATAGAAAACAAAAGGATGGTCAGAAAAGTGATAAAATCTATTTTTAGAAATAATTTTAGCGACAGAAAGCCTGAGAAGGATTTTAGCAGTTGCGTGGGACAGGAAATGGGTATTTTGCTAGTAGCCCAAAGAAGTTACACAAAACATTACTAATGGATATATCGGAAAATTGCAAATAAACTGCAACCATTAAAGAAAAATTATGAATAAAAATCATAAAGTAAAAAAAGTTAGAAATGAATATATTGTACTGCATTGTAAAAAATGGAATTTGAGATTAAATGAGAATTAAAAATTTGAACGTAAATGTAATTTTAAAATTTAAAAAAATGCGATTTTATCTTAAGTGCATCAAGACAATGTTCTAAACTGCTCTCCGTTCAAAAGAAGGGTCTTTCGTTTTTTAAGTGAACGAACGGATTCGTTCATTTTAAAGATTCGTTCTTTTTGACCCGTTCGTTCATGAACGACACATCTCTACTATGAAATGGCATCTGAGTGGGGAAGGGGAAAAAATAATGTGTATGTTTAGTTCGTTTCAATGTTACTTTTTTTACTTTTAAATTTTATACCATAAAACTAAAATCCTTTAAAACTACTAGATGCGCCCATTTTCACCTGCAAAGCAGATGGTCACATTCACGTTTCGTCAGTTATTAGACAATAGCTCTGATTCCACTTCTGTATTTTTTTCATAAATTTGTGATTTAATTCAAAAAGCAAAATTTATTAACTTTTTCTTATCATTTATTTAAATTACTTGCCCAAGACCTTTATATAACAAAATATTTTTATATTTGAAGAAACAAACAGGGACCCTTTGTCCCGTATTTTTCCAACAAAATTTGGCAAAAATCGGATTTTTTTTTATTGAGCGTGTATTTTTAATGGAAATTGTTTTAAAGATTTTCAAAATATACGTCACAAACTCACGTTTTCCGAAACCACTTTATTCTCTTTATCTTATGAAAAATATTTAAAACCCTAATGTATTTTTAATGCTTCTTTTTACCGCTGATATTGGGCTTCGAACTTGTCGATGGCCAAGCATAAAAAATATTGTTAATTTTCTTTGTTACATATTTTTCACTTATGTGATGCCCTAGTGAAACTTGTCACTCGCCAGATAGTTGGATTTGAATTTTTTGTGGGAGAATACAAAAAGAGCCCGAAAAGTAAGTTTTAAGCTCTTAAAAGACTAAATGTTTACATTTGTCGTTTCTTATGAATTTAAAAGGAAGACCACGAGGCAGACCGCAACAACCAACAAGTTTGAAAAATTTGACACATTTCTTTCTTTATTTTTTTGGTAGTTATCTTTTCGCTATGTGACATTATTTAAAGATATTTTTCACTTCTGAGCACACTGTCCGGCACATTTTTCATCTTTACTTTCCCATCAGTGTTACCACACCTGCTACCCTTACCACACATCTGCTGAGTTACAAAAAAGTTCATGTTGCATTGAAAGAGAAAACTCGCGAATCGTTTCCCTTGCCTGAATATATTTTTGGTTTTCCGTGAATACGCGAAGGAAACGTTTTACATCTTTCACACTCAAAATATGTAATGTTTTGTTTTGTTTGAGGAAAAAAGTTATATTCCACTAAAAAGGAAAACAAGAATATTTTGGTTTAAATCTCAGGGAAAGTTATTTTAAGAAATTGCGTCTCGTAATGAGCACAAAGAAAAATACACGAACAATTTAGTAAGTTACCAAAAGAAATGTACACATTGAATAAAAATGCTAGTATTGTATGTTCCGCCACAAATGACAAGGGAGGAGGAATGAAAAGGATTATTACTTGGCGAGGTGACCAAGATACTACACATTAAATTTAAACTGTATTAAACAAGACATGTAAGATCAATTTTAGTTCCAAAATTAAGATTCAATAAGCATTTTATCCTCTTATGATCCTTCCCTTGTTTTGGTTACATAGTGTTTTAAGGACTTATTTTGTCTTTATTTATTGTATTATTATTTTTTTTTTTAATTTTCATATATAATTGAAATTTTAATTTTGTATTTTTGTAAATAATACTAACGTGATGAAGGAAAATAAAATATGTTATCAAATTTAGTGTAATGAACACATAATAATCAGTTATCAAAATCGTGAGAACATGATGTTTCACTGGGTGGATTATATTACTTAACCTTTTTTCTGTCGTAAAGATAACTAAATATACATTCTCTAGTTCAAGACCCAACATACGAACATTTAAAACATAATGAACTTCAATGCACTCATGTTTTTTTCAACGCGTTAATTTTGCGCTATTCAAATTAAATCATGGCTTGGAGTCTTGTGCATTCGACTTTTAACATTTTAACAAATATTTTAAAAGCCCTATACGTTTGTTGTTTTGAGAAAATTTACACTGCATGGCAAAATACGGTTTCAAATAGATGTTTTGTTATTTCCTGTTAAAACAGTCCCAATTTCCTAAAACAAAGTACTAAAACTGACCAAATTAAGTAGCTATCATAATAAACAAATCTAGTACTACTAAAGTGAACTAAATAATATCATTAACATTGATAAACTAAATGTCGACGAAATTAAGCAAAACGAAAAATATTTAAAAACATATTTATGTTCCATTTTACTAATTACCTGCTCAAAATTAAAATTATGGAAGGAAAATAAAACGTTGCATAAGTACAGAGCGAGAAATTCAGCTCTCAAAACAAAATTATCACAAATAAAAATTAAGAAGGTAAATGTCATCGCATTTATTTTTAATTCTATAGTATATGATAGCAGTTGCATGAATAACATACTTTGTCGCTGTTATGAAGAACCTAATATAATTAAAAAAACATTAATGTTAAAAGAGGTAAAAATTTGTTTGTTTAATAATTGACGTAATATTGCGTCAATTAGCAAATAGCAAATAACACTTTGTTTTTTACAATAAAATGTTCGAAAATGGACCACATAAAAATCTTTATTTGAATATAAGTATTATGTTCGCCTAAATTGTTCTAAATTGTATCTTCATTATTTTTCGTTTTCTTGAAATCGCGTCAAGCGTAATTTTTAATCAAAAATATGTTAACCACTCAAATCCTATTTTTATAATTACTAAACTAGGATATTACTATAAACTCATTCCAGCAAATGGTTTTGTAGAGTTAAATGTGTTACTTTTGATGCTAAAATGTTTTCTCGTGCGCCCGTTATATATACAACGCCTGAAACATTAGTTGTGCTTTATTATAACAAACCGAGAAAAATGCTCTGAAAAAATTGTAAACGAACGTAACAAAACAGGAAATTAATATTCTAGAAACATTGTTTCCCGCTCTGTTTTGCACGTACAAACTCTCAAAAGGTCGTCATGACTCAAAGTAGGATTGAAAGAACTTCCTTTTACGCCATACTAACGGTAATAGTACCTTGGGATTAAGAGCGGATACACTTAAACCCTTAATATAGCAGGTGCGATCTCACACACCGCTCAAAAGTTCACCTGATCACCCCTACTTCATTTTCAGTCCCATTGAATGGTTTTTCCCAATACCTTTCTGTTTTGTTACCTTGAACACCTCCCCTTGCTTATCAGTATCTTTAAGCAAGTGCATTTGGTTTAAATTTCATTGCATTCTTAGAAGCGGTATGTGAGACCGCACCTTCCCTTCAGTGTTACAATTTTCGGCAGTAGTGGACATGGGTCTTAACATTAGAAACGCGAATATAGGTACATTTAATCTCATCCGCTTTATGTGGAAGAGATGCAAAGTATTCTGGATGAGGTTGAGAGTTGTTTGAAAGGTTCACAAACGTTACGCAATGATGTTCAAAGGACAACGAAGGCTAAATTATTACTCGAAATACGACGCGAAATACTAACAGTTAAAGGGCTGTCAAAATTTTTCCGTAACGTGGTATCACCAATTTTCTGGTACTAAGATGTTCTGTATATGTTAAAAAACTAAAATGAAATCATCAAGAAATAATATATTCGTTTTTATTACGAGTAGATAGTTATTTACTACAGCATATGATTTTCTCGAAAATCTTAAGATTCTAGCAAAATTTTCTCGGAAAAGGTGTATTTCGGTAAAAAAAAATCGAAAATATTTTTCCCCTTGCTAATAAAAGTTCAAAGAACATCTGTGGGAAATTAGAGGAATATATCGTAGTTGCACGATATTTTAAAAATTTGCAAATAGAGCGGTCTCTGAGACCTCACGTCTCCTGTTACGTCCTATTTTTCCACCTCCCCTCTTACGGGTTAAATACTTTCACCCCTAGTTTGTCGATGCAAAAATCATTTTACAGAGTTTAATTTTCCCAATATCGTCAATAGTGCCAAATTTAAGCTGTATTCGACAAATGAGTTTTCACGCCAAAGTTGTCGCTAACTGGGGAAAAAATCGCCAAAAGATTGAACTGGTACTGATATTACTTGAGATTTTTTAAAGATTTTTGGGTTAAGGTTTTTTTAATAAAACCTACAATGTTCAGGAGTGCTACCATTTCCCCTATCTGTATTATTTATAATAAATAAAACACATTTAAAAGAAAAAAAAAAGCTATATTGACTATGCTTTTTTTTTACTATTTACAAATGAAAGAAAATAAAACACATAGTAAATAACTATGATTTGTTTTAACACTTTTCTTTAACAATAAATTAGGTGGTATTATTAAACTAGCACATAAGCCAGAAATCCTTCAACAGTGGAAAATATTTGGTGAAACTTAAAAGTTTAAAAAAAAAAAAAAAAAAGGAAAAATAGAAAATGATAACTTGTTTTTGACAAATATGTTCTTCATACGAAGTTTGAAACTAAGATCCACTTTATAAAAGCTATAGTTTCGCATTGATAAATCTTTATTTTCAAATTAATGGATCTTATTTGGATATTATTGGATAAATGTACATGAATTAATCATTTAAACATTTTTGCCATTAGAATTGTGCGGAATTGTAATATTAAATAAGATATAACATAGAAAATCGATAACAAAAATTTAGTTAAAATAAATAGAGCATATTTTATTAAAATTGACATATTGGTTAGATATGACTGAAAGAATAATCATACATATTTAACGTATCTAAAGTTTTACAGATACATATTCAAGTATTAACTAACGTAGCACAAAATTTGTTGACTTCAAGTTAAATTCATAAAAGAATGGTAAGAAAACAAGTACACATATACGACATAAAACACCAATATGATACCGTAATTGCAAAAATTTAAATAAAGAAAAAGTCAAGATTTTACGTAATATACGAAAACGCTTATGAAATATTTTTAAAACAGCTCGTGACAGCAAAAGAAATTAGTTTAAAAACCCATTAAAATTATTTTATCTAAACAAGTGAGAGTCTAAGAAACCATTTTCAAGAAATATTCAAGAGCTGAAAGTCAAACAAAATACCAAAATTTATTATTTCACAGCATTTTCATCTCATTTTTCTCATTATTAATTATTATATTGTTTCTTACCATACTTTTTTTTTGTCTTTCTTTAAAAAACAAATAACGTAAAGTATTTCATTTTATTCTATGTGACGAATCCTCTTTGGGTCAATTACGCTCTTAACTGCGCTTTTTCTATTATGTTTACTATAGGAGTTTTATTTTTTCATTTTATAACAAATTCCTAGTAATTTGTCAATAAAAATGATACTTTTAGAAAAAAAAAAACGCACTTTTTTTTTACATTTTGAAAATATTTATAATGTGAAACATAAAACACTTTTCATGTAGAAGATGCAAAACCTACCTCACACACTTAAATAAGCACCAGAAAAAAATCGAAAATGTCTGAGATTCTTTCATTTTATCAATTTTCTCCGTTTTACACATAACGAAAGAATGACGCTGCGTAAAAAGAGAACGATTCCACCATTCGCTATATTTGCTTTCCTTTTTTCTGGGTTTCACCTGGATATGAAAAACGTTTCACACTTCTTACACCTAAAATATTCAGCATTCCGCTTTTTAAATATTTGTACGGAAAAAGAACAAAATATAAATGTTTGCAGAAAAATATATATATTTTTTTTTAAATTCAAAATGCTTTTATATGAATATAAACAAAACTATAGAAATTTCACCCCACTCAGGGCAAAACAGAAATTGAGATATGCAAAGTTTGGAGTGCGGAAAGAAATATCAAATTTTGTTTTTACTTTTTTGTCAAGTATGAAGAAGGGATCTGTCTTGCGAAGGTATAAAATAACTTAAAAAGTTATCGGAATATTTAATTTCAGTTAAGTGGAAAATAAAGATAGGTTGTTAAAGCTTTTTTTGAAATTCCATTACAAGTAAATGGGTCAGTGGACCTTAACCGTTCTCCTTTCTCTTCAAACCCTACATTAAGCAGAGCTACAATATTATAGAGGATAAGTTGAAGAATGCACATTATGAACAAAACAATCTTTACGTCTATCCTCATATATATAATAGCGAATGATCCGGTAACGCTCCTGACGTCATCAACAATAAAACTCGCTCTACGGCATGATAGTTTTGGATAATTGTTTTTTTGGTAATATTTGATATGCAGGAAAATGCTTTATTTTGACAAGACTGAACTGGATACGGTATCTTAAATGTTTTTCTGGAAAGATTAATTTTAAGTGAATGAAGAAACGAAGAAGTGGCCGACTATGAGCGCTACCTACTAGAGTTTAGGATTAATCCTCTGGAGTTAGGGTTAAAATGTCAATTATCAAAATATCACCAGACAATTGCTTTGTTCAAATGTTGAAGCGATTTTCACCCGTCATACCTTGCATACTTTGACGGGTGATTTTCTGTTTTGGAAATAAGAGTTTTTTCTTTTTCTTCTCTTTTGCTCTTCTCAAATTTCGTGTCAAGAAAAAGTATTTATTGTGGGCCAATTTAAAGTTCATTTTTTGATACCATGCAGAAAACACGTCATAACAGCCATTTTTAGTAAAAACTCAACTCAAATTTTGCTCATTAGTTAGTTATCTTTAAGTTTCTTGCACGTCGCGGTTGCTTTCTAAGTTGAGGTTCTAATTTAGTTAGTTGAGGTTCCAATTACGCATGGAACTAACTTTATTATTGCAGCTTAGTTAATTCTAACTCATTTACTAATTCAAAATGCTCGTAAATTGGCTGTTCGAGCTGAAATTGAAATTCCCCCAATTCTTTATATAAACAAGATCTATAGAAAAAAAAACCTTTCTTCGATTTCTAAATAGGGAAACTTACGCAAATTGAGAGGCTTTTAAAAGCCATTAGGGACATTCGGCTTTGTTTTTACTCTAGATTGTGTCATTATTCTGCTCATAACTCACTAAAGAATGTAAATTTACATTTTATATTTATATAAAAAAATAATAAACTCATGAATAGTTTTTTCCTGTAAATTACGTTTGTGACAAATGTATTAAGTAAAGCAAAATCTGAAGTTATAAATGCGTATAAGGCACATAAAACTTAAACTTTGTTTCTAAATAATTCACTTTATTTTAATTTTATATCTACTACAGCTGAAGCTCGAAATTCAAATCTTTAAAATTTGTTCATATTTTTTATTTATATTATTTTTATAAGTTTGAAGACCGGAAATGATCCCTTAAAATGTCTAGTTATTTTCCAAAGCAAGATTTATTTTCCCTACAGTTTAGCCCTTAAACATATATTAAAGTTAAAACTGCAATGCCTAATGGAAAACTTTATACAATTTTAGCTTGAATTTCTAATGACCCCAAACATCCACTAGTTGTATCTGCAAGCTTTAGATTTGCAGAGGAACACACTTTAGATAATTGAATACTTAAAAATCGTTCTGAATAAGCATAAACATATTCCTAGGAACGTTCTTCGAAACGGAAACAAGCAGATTCTGAGGTAGCATCTACAATTAAAATCGATTGAGGGACCCGAAAAGCTCTATTTAATAAGATTTCAAATAATGTAATTCCATTGAATCGCATGTGCAAACGTTTGGTCTGGTACCTGCTTTAAGGGAATTCTTAAATGAAAGACACGTTTGCAGCTTTTCTGACAATGTAGACTGATTAATTTAAAGCAATGGAACAATTTTCTAAGACTATAGGGAAATTTGTAAAGTAAAGCTTGTCGTAATTTAGTTTCTCAACTTCATTTTTTTTTTACATTAATCAAAAGCTAACTTTACTACATGCAGATAATACTATATCTAATAGGAAGTATCGTGTAAGAATAGTTTTTTTTTTTTGATATGGTAGTGGAATTCAAATCCAGCAATTTAAAATTTAGTGACTAAGCAAATTTTGATTTTAGAGCCAGCTGTACCCGCACGGCCATGCCCGTGCTATAAATTTTAAGGAAGTCCCTTGCATAAATGAAAATATTTCTATCAACTCCCATCTTCGACGTAAACTAACTAAGGTGCGTTTACACGCTTTAGATAAACCTGATAAATAAATAAACACGTCTGGCTGTTGGCAAATTGAATAACACAATCAGTTTAGTACCACATTTAGTAAGCAAAAAGAAAATCCCGCACCTCCCTCAACGGTAGTGGTAAATATAGTTTAATTAAAAACATTATGAAATGTAAAGTAAAACGAAAATATATACCGGTCCTTGTCGTTTCCTAGAGAAAAATGTATTAAAAACGATGAGAGAACTAAGCTTTCTTACTAGTAAGATATAGCGATTCAAATTCACTAATTTAAAATTTAGTTAATAAAGGAATTTTATTTGTAATGCATATGCTGCGTTTTTATTTATCGTTTCGTTGTGATTATATTTTAATTTACTAAGACATGAAATAATGTTTGCAAAAATGTATTATAAAGTCGGATAAAAATGCATGCCATAGAATTGCGCATGCTGTTTCTAATCAATATATGAATTACATTCTTCTTAGCAGTTCAGACGAACCATTAATCATGTGAACACATTATCACTTTGCCAATACGTTATATACTGAGCAACGTAACTCAAGCAATAAAACTTATTCAATTAACTCATAAAAACAACATCGGGGCTAAATAGATGCATTGGCTTACAAGCTGTCACATTTCCTTTCTCTAGGGAAACATCACTACATTAGTTATTTGGTAAACATTATGCGGCTAAGCAGAGAAACTAGTTTGTATTGGAGATATAGTTAGTAAAAAATGTGTTTGTTAACCATTTTCAGAGAAGTTTATTTATTTTTCTTTTTGGAAGAATCATGGGTTGCTTATGATCCTCATTTGACCAAAGTTGATGTTGCTCTGATGTTTCAGTTCACCATAACGACGGTCGTTTTTAATATTTATCTAGAGAGCGGAACTTTCGTCGTCATAGTTCAGAACCGCATAAGGTTTGATATAATAGTTATATTTTGTTCAAGGCTTAACTCAAGCGTGTTGCTTTCAAATAAAAAAAAAGAGTTTTTTGTGAAAAATAAAGTTGTTTCAGAGAAAAAAAAACACCTGTAAAGAAGAACATAAACAGCAAATCTTTCTCTAAATACAAAATTTCAAGATTACTAATTCCTATCATTTAAGTTTGATAAGAAATAAAAAAAAAAAAACACATATCGTTATACGCTGTAAATAATCATTATACATAGTGTAGTGGTGGATATCGGTCATAAAAACTTTATCTTCATTTCCAGATCCTAATCACCATTTCTTTTTTAATGGCTATGCCGCATATTCCTTATACTAGAAAATCTGTTGTCAAATTACGACGAGTGCAAATTTCTGGTCCATTTATATTCCATTCCATTTATAGAAACAATACACCCAACGAGTAGGGTTATATCGCAATATTTGGTCGTCTTAACGTTTTTTTTTTTTTTTTTTGAAATAAAGTGATAGTAATATAACTAACAAGTAGGAAATATATAAATAAGTTGATAATTTCAATCGTAATTCAAAAACTTCACAGAAACGTTTTGCATCTTGTTTTATTCAACCATCATGTTTTACACTTACTGATTACCGTTTATCTTACTGATAAGAATTCGATATTAATAGTGTTAAAGAAAAAGTCGAAATTTATGTAAGAAATAAAGTACATGCTAATTTCACTGCATTAATAATGCCTTATTTTTTTCATATTATCAGGACGGCTTTACGTTACATTATCCCGTGACTTACTTATATCCGTTCTAAAACAATCGCTTTTCAGTAAACAATGCGCGCTAAATACTACACTGGTGTTAAATTCGCGACACATATTCGCAACTTGTAGCTCTTTCCAAGGAATTTTGTTAACACCAAATATACTTTATTTGTACAATATAAAGATAACTTTGACGTTAGCAAATATCTAATACCTTTATGTATTGAGCTGGGTGCGGTTCCCGGCTGCTTCCTTTCTCATATAGCAGCATGTCGCCACACCCTCTCCTATTGTTTCTAAAAATGTCACGATCATATGTTTCACAAATCTGACATTTAATTTTTTTCTTGTTTTACCCTGGGTAATTTTGTGTACATGTTATGACACAGATTTTTGTTTTAAAATAACGTACATATATTTTTGAAGATAAGGCACATCTAGCTCTGTAAGAAAATCCGAATGATATTGATAAAGAAATAAATATTTCATTGTTTTTTTTTTTTTTCAAATGCACAGGAAGTGTAGAAACAATTAGTTGATGCAATGTTTAATAGGGTAGACCGAATTTTGTAAAGAGCAGAATAGACCGGGGCACGTTTACGAGGATTTTATTCAATGAATTTTATAAATTTTATGTTTTAACTTAGGAAATTTTAGACATTGTAGTTTTATGAAGCATTTAATGGAGTCAAAATTGGTTATTCAGCTGTTGCACAATTTGTGTTTTTAACCGTTAAAAAAAAAAATATTTTTGATTCCAAGTCGGTTGCGTAATTTTTCCCTGGACACAGGGCCCGTTTACAAATATTTATTTTGACACCTAAAGTGGTTCTGTTGATGTTTTGAACATAATATCTTACTATCGTTAAAATAGAGCAAATTTATTGCAGACTAAATTGTGTATCCCATTTAATGGACTATCCCGCTTATTAGAATATTGTTCATGAAAAATGGGATATTCTGTGCAGCGGGCTTGATTATATTATGATATCTCAAATTAATTATGATTTGCAGTCAACAATAACAGCTAATTAAACATCTTAAATCCATGATAGCATAAGAAAACGTATGTATTAGATCACTATATTTTGTGTCACAAAATATTTAACCGTAAAGGTAAGTAATAAAGTATCTATTTAAAGAACATAAGAAAAATAGTTCATTAATTTCGTTTATGTAAAATGAATAAACATGTTTAAGGAAATTCAACTTAATTGCTATGCGATCAAAGTAATAGTATGCGAAATAGTTTTCATGATTTCTTTTCTCATTCAGGTATGTGTTACATCACTCAGGTTAAAAAAAATAATAATAAATAGCAATTCCGATAAAATGTTTATCGTGTACCATAAGAAACTAAAACAATTCATTATCTATTAATACATTTTGTGTATCTTTCAAAACATAGTTATTGGAATTTTTCGCTCTAAGGAACATTTCATAATCAAATACAAATCATCTCAATCGTGTAACGCAAAAAGTTGTATCCATAACGCTTTATGGTGATGAAAAATCCATTCTTTTCTCGTCATTTATTCATAAATCAATCTCAAATAAGAAACTACGAAGATCCAATTATTATAATATGTATTGATTCACAAGTTTCGAACTACTTTTAATGGGACATAAATGACTCTGCCAATAACTCATTTTCTCGGAATAGGTGGATCTACGTTTTGGCACTCGATTACAGAACTTTCAATTAATTATTCAAAAAAACTATTACTTTAAAACTTTCATGTTTTTTAAAACTGAGTTCAACTTATGTGAAAGAAAAATATTATCTTAACTAACTTGATATAACTTTATCAAAAGTTTGAAACACAATTAATACTGTATCGCTAAATATATCCTTAACAACTTGTAATAAATTAGGACGAAAATCAAAACACATGTGAAGTGCTGTATTACATTTGTAGAAGCTACAATAAGGGGAATAATTTGTTTTAACTTAGAGTTAGCTTCCTTAAGTTAAAATCAAGTGTATTAAACCACTATAATACATATTTTCATTCACTAACTAAATTGAATGTCAGATATAAAATCTATCAGGAAGAGCTGTGCTACATTTCTTCAGTAAAAAAGCAACGCTTTAGGTCTTAAGACTGAAAATAGAGTTTCATCAGTCTTCGTATTACTCGTTGCTTATTGTTCAACCTATTAATTGCCGGAATCGAACTTCTTACTCTAAATAAACATCTAATTTTTTTTTTTTTTTTTTTAAATCCCCCTACTGAAATTTCAATCTTTATCCAAACTTAAATAATGTACCTTTCACGACCGGCGTCAATATGAGGAGATAACATTTCCGGGCTTATTGACCGTGGTCTAATTGGAGTAGAAATTCCAGGCGTTTCGGCTTGCTTTGCTGCAGCCATCATCAGTGATTTGAGTTTGGTGAGACTGAGAGTGAGTGAGCACGGCCAATAAGCCCGGAAATGTTATCTCCTCATATTTATCCAAACTTGTATTACCGACCTATATATAGGACGCTAGACACGATATATGTTTTATGCAAACAACTCAAATCCTTAGATTTTTTAAAAGCATTAGGTTTTTTTACCAAATTGACATGTTTTAAGACATGAAATAAAAAAAAATTGTGTTTTATATTGCCAAATCATAAATTCTTGTGACTTAAAAATAATGTTAACTATAAACAATTACAGCAGTTGAAATAATTAATATATTTATAATAAAAAATAAGTAAAATATTTCAAATACTTATTATAGAGCTTCTAAGCCGAACAAAATGTTGGAAATTTTAACTTTTTGGTCAAACTGAGACAGTGATATTAAAGCAAGTTATGATCCATATTTTTTAATTCGCCACTCTTAAAATTAACATTTCGGGAACAATGGTTCTATTATATTGTAAAGTTATTGGGGAGGGGGGGGCACCCAGACCGACATACACACACGTTCTCCATCTCAAAACAATCCTTTCCAATGTTTACAATTTTTTCAACTTTTTTTTTTTAATATTTAACAATATTTTGAAGGATTCATTAAGCTTTTTCTGTTCGTATTTCGATTTCTTTTACTATTGTGGAATAGTGGGCTAAAACAGCATGTGAAAGTAAAACATCAGGAAGTACTCAAATAATTTCTACTTTTGAACTTACTAATATGAATGTAAAGTTTTTATTTGATAAATCTATTCGTTTGCTCTCTGACTTTTATTTATTTTTTCATTTTGTCAGAATGCTACAAGGTTCAAATCCTTTTTTTAAACGTAGACATCAGGAGTTACTGTTTTTAAATGAACATTAGAAATTGTTTTCTTCTCTACTTGATGGGGTTTTGTAGGTATTTAAAACGTAAGGAGATGAGATTATTATTATTATTATTATTTTGAAATCCAATATTTTGGCTCGCAAAGTACTCATAAAGTGCATTTTCATGTACTTGAAACCAATTAGGATACTGTCTTTAACATAGTTAGATCGCTCCTGGATTCCTTACATTGAACATACTAATTACAGTAAATGCACTTGACATATATTATTACGGCGTGAAACACTTCATGGCAAGAATAATGTTATTTGGTTAAATGTAGAACGTTTATTGATTCCTTATGAGATTGTAAAATATTGTTACTTTTCACTTCTCTGCGAATTTACAGAGAAAAATCCTGACATTGCAATCCTTCTACACAAGATCCTATCATCTTTTTGAAAATATGTGAGCTCAGAGTATTGTTTACAATTAAAAAAACAACAATATGATATTAAAACCTTTTGAAACGTATTCCTTTGTCTCCACTATTCACAAAATGAATTTTAAAAGAACAATGACTTAAATTTGTTTGCCGATAAAAAAATACACTTATTTTTTAGTACTCGGAAATCGTCTTCAAACAAACAACAATGAACAAAGATAAACAAGAAGTTACATGTCCCGTAAAACATTGATGGTACCATTTATGATTCAGGTAGTAGAGTTTTCTTCCAACTCAGTTTCTGAGATTTTCTCTAAGCGACTATAATTTCCAATGTACTCCGGCTACGCTTCAAAGCATAATTACTTATTCAAAATTTCTTCAAAATATACCAACAGTATTTCTTTGAAAATACGTTTTAATTCAAAGAAAAAAAAAACTTTTTCAGACTTGATTATTTAAAACTTATTCTTTATAGACAAGTGTTTTTTGCGTGTGACCTTTCTTAGCTAATGTGATGGTGTTTCTATATCCTAATATGATATTTATTAAGGTCTTGAATATTACTAAAAAACACATTTTAAAATAAAATAGCAAAATTAAAATTTTGATGAGTATTGAATTGTGATGCAGTTGAAGATGACTGAATCACTTCATTTTATTCTTTTGACTAATTTAATACGTTCATCAATTTATTTTCTTTTTCAAACATTCTTTTATTTTCCCATAAGCATAACGTAAATATTTTATTTGAATCATTGTTACATTAAAATTCAAAGATTCGGAGCCAGTCATTTTCAATCTCAGTTTACATTTCTGAAAAGGCTCTGGAGTCAGAGTTGGAATAGCACTTATTTTAGAGTCCAGATGTAGAAGCCGAGGATTCTAAAATTATTCGAGTAGGAGCTGGAAGTTGTTAATTTTCCCACTCCACAGCTCTGGAAAAACATTTTCGCGCTGACTCCATTTCATTTTTATGCCGTCATATGTAAAATAACATCATATGTGATAAACGTAGGTACTGCTCTTTATTATCTGCCGAGGTTTTGACGTAGAAACATTTGGAAACTACAAAAGTTTACCGAAATAAATTCTAGGTACCAACTGCCTTTTCTTGCCATTATTTACAATAAAAACCATAGTCAGAAAAAACCGTGAAGAATAGGTGGATCATTGTTATACCTCAACATTCCCATTTTCGATAAATGTTGAGAGCTTGATAAAATTATGAAACATTTTAAGTCAACAAGCAGCTTAATAACTGACAAATTAGTAAAGCAAATATTAACTTATCAGATCTTGCAAATCCGTATAAGCGGTTTGCCCAAATGAGAGTTTTGGTTCTTCCTCGAGTGAGTCGAATCGCGCACTAAGAACGACTAAGTTATCCAAGGTATACAAAAACAATGGCAATATCTGATAAAACGTCTTTACTAGCTAAATGGTTACACTACCTGGAGTTTTTTTTTTTTTTTTTTGGAGCTCGCAAGTTCGAAAAGAGACCTCAAGAGAGAAAAATCATCGCCATGGCAACAATGGCCCATTGTTGCCCCCTTTTCACAAATTTTACCATTTTACGGTATATTTGCTTTAAATTTCTTCGTAGGCGCTTATAGTAATTGTTTTCTAAACTCTTCAAACTAAAACAAAAAGTTGTTTAAATCAAAGATATATTCCTATACATGTTCTTCATTAAAAGTTTTTTTTTTTTTCAACAAAATTCGTTTGTAGCAAACGAGTCTTCATTTTTTGAACTGTTCAAATGTCAACATATAATTGCTCGATATAAAAAGTGAAGTATGGGAAGGAGGTGTGCACATATTTTCCCTATCTCAAACTCTACTTTCCAATTTTTAATTTTGAAATATTTAGTTAAATATTTTATTTAAGTATGCCTTTTCTTTAGCAATATTTTAACAATGCATTCAGCCTTTTATTATACTTTTTTCTTCTTTAGTTTACTTTTGTTAAAAATAGGATGAAAAAACTATTCATTGTTAGTTAAATTAATGTTTGTAAATTAATATTCATTATGATGAAAAATGAAATGTTTTTATTAAATAAAGTAATACTTTTTCTTAGGAAAATTGAAATAAAGCGTTTGGCTGCAAGTTTTTATGATGACATTTTATTTGCTGCCCACAATTTATCTTGCGAACTCACACACAAAAAGAAAACCGTACAGAATCTTTAATGATATGTTCTTTCTTTTGAGAGTTACATTGTTTATTGAACAGTGATTCTGGTTATTTCTTTTGTGGTTTATTTCTTTTGTCGACTTGCCACTGACATCTGTTTTCGCGTCTTTATTTGATGACGGTTTTGTTCCGCAATTGGTTCGAAGGCAATTTATTCTTTTTGTTCTTTTTTTTTCTTTCGAAGAGGAATTCTAAGAAGATTTACAACTGCTTAAATTAGTTTGGTCGGCTAGAAAAATATTTTTAAAAACCTTTCCTGATTTGCCTAGTTGTTTTCATTCTGTACTAATCTTAACGGAAATTAATTTATTCGACTTTGAACTGAAATATTAGCTAACGTAACAAAAATAAACTGAGATTTACCAGTTAAGGGCAAACCGTAAATATTTCAGAGTAGCATGTTTAAAACTGAGTTTTATTTCCATAAAGCATTATATGTATATTTTGCCCTTAATTTTCATTATTATGGTTTGCAAAGTTTTTCGGCATTATGCAAAATCCTAATTTGAGTCGCAAAGACATAATATTCCGTTATCAGCAATAATAAAATGCACAGAATCACGGATACATTCGAATATTACTCTAAAATCCACGAATTTTAACAAAGCCGACATATCTGACTAAGTAATCATTTTACTTACATTCATCATACCTTTATTCTACATTTACCTTTTCAAATGAACTTTTAAATATACAAATAAAACGAAAACTTCAAACATAAGTGTCCGCGTTGAACTTAAAAACTTTCAGACCGAGTTTCTACAGAGTGTGGTGTGGTTTATAATGTGGGTTTAGAGTTTGTGTTTTATTATGTGGGGATACTTATCGACCGTTTAGAAGGAAAATTGATGAATCGTTCTTTTTTTATTCCGTTTTTTTTAGTATCCGCAAATGGATCTTTCTCTTCAAGCTAATTATCGTATCGTCTCCATTTTAGTCTTATTGAGAACTAAAAAATATCTACTTATAGCATTTTCTACCTTCAGTAGTAAAAGACCCCGGATACAAGGAAAACAAATACAAGCATTTTAAGTACGGGAAAATCAATTTTAAATTTTGCATTTGAATCGTTTACCTTTTTTTTTTCTCAAACATGGATCGATAAAATTCTTCAACTCTTTTTAGGCTTCTCTGATATTGGAGAGCATATAATATAATATTATTTTTTTTCGTTATTTAACGAGTATTTATTTATTTGTGCAATCAAGAAACATTTTTTATTTATAATTGAAATTTTCATTTTTGCTGTATTTAATCTAATAGTTGCCTAAAATTATTTTTCAACTTTATTTTAGAACTAGTGGTACTCGCACGACTTCGCCCGTAGTAGAAAATTAAAAGGTCTTTTGGTTCACCTGTATATTTACAAATAATGTGTAGTGAATTTCTCGCCAGCTGGCTTGCCCGTGTTACGGTTCCTTGCTATGATAACTTGGTAATTTATTCGTCTATCTTATGATAATTTTGCTCTGGAAAATGTTCTTAAAATTACATTAGAAAAAGAAAAAATCGAATTTTCGAAAAATTGCTTAAAAGTGCACACCTCCTTGCTACAAAGTAACTTTGTGCCAAATTTCATGAAAATCTGACGAACGGTCTGGGCGCTATGCCCGTCACAGACATCCAGACAGACAGACAGACAGAGATACTTTCAGCTTCATTAATAGTAAAGATATCCTCAGCGTACGTGGATTTTTGATTTAAATTCAACATGTGAAATCGTCTGGGCCAATTGTGGATATTTCATGTTGTGAATTTAACAAAAAATTCATAGTTTCGTTCCAAATAATTCTTTTATGGCTTCTTTTAAAGTTAACTCTTTATTTACGAACGTTCCCGTCGAGGGTTCATTGTTATGCCTTCGTAGAAGACTTTCTGAATTTCATTTCACCAATACGGAAATTGAGGATTTAATTTTCCTTACCCGTACCTGTCTTAAAAAATGTTCTTTTGTTTTTAATGGGGCATTTTATATTATGTTAGATGGTCTGGCTATGGGAAATCCACTTAGCTCCATTCTTAGTGATATTTGCATGTATTATTTTGAGGTTAAGCTGTTCCAAAAACTGCAGTTTCAATTTTATGTTCGGTAGGCTGATGATTGTTTTGTTCTAATGAACCAGAAGCAGTTTGAGAGTGATGAGTTTTTATCTATTTTAAACTCAATTGATCCTCATATTCAGTTTTCTTGTGAGAAAGAACGGAAAAATTTCATTTCTTGATGTACTTGTTTCTCGTACTGAAACTGGTTTTGAAACTACTGTTTATCGTACACTTTTTGCTGTTTCTTTACCTCTTCATAGACTATCGTCTCATCATCCAAATCAAAAATATTCTGCTTTCAATTCTTTTGTTTATCGCGCAGTTAATATTTGTTCTTCATCGGAACTTCTTAAAGTGGAACTTTATTATCTTGAAGCTGTAGGAATTGATAGAGACTATCCGCCAACTTTGATTGATTCCATTTATAAAAAACTTTACTCTTAACCGAACCTTCATCGGAAAGAATTTGGTTGTTTTGCCATTCTTTCCATCGGTAAGCTATCAGGTTACTAAGATTCTAAAACGTTTCCAATTCCAGGTGGTGTTCTCTCCTATTAATAAACTTTAATTCTCTTCTCTTAATGATCCTATTCACCTTCTTAATTGTTGTGGAATTTAATGAATTAATTGTAGTTGTAAACTTGCATATATTGGACAAACTCGGCGTGCTGTAAAAATTCGTTTGAAAGAGCATTAAAATTATGTGGAAAAACAACAATTAAATAAGTCTAGTATTGCTCAACATTGCTGGGATTCGAATCACTCTTTTGATTTTAACTCTTATCAGATTATTCAAAAATGCCCAAATTCATCAGATCTTGACTTTTGGGAATCTTTTCATATTTTGAGGAACAGTTCTAACTTAGTTAATGATCTTAAAGCAGTTCCATATTTTTCAAACAGTTGGCTCCCATATCTTTAATACTGTCCTTTCACGATCCATTTTTTCTATTTTGCATATTTTTTCCCATTCATCTTTATCTATCTTGCTTTGTTTATTTTAACCTTTTTTGTCTTGGTTGACATCCCCCCCTTTTTTTTCTATTTATCTTTATTTTTTCCTTTTTCCGAGTATTTTTGTTTCTGCTTATTTTATTTCATTGTGTTTTTTTTTTTTCATTTGCTTTTCCTTTCTTGCCGTTCACGGTTACTGACATTTTCTTTTCGTTTAAGCTTCGACTTAATCTTTGTCCAATTGATTTTCTTCTTTCTGGGTTTACTGTACCTAAGAGAAAGCTCTTGGCCTTTGCTTGCATTCCTATTGGTTCCTGATTAGTTAATAATTTTCTCTTTGGTGTTTGGCTAATCCGCTATTTTTATCTTTTAATCTGCATGCTTATCTGCTCTTGACTTTTGTCGGATGTCTTTTCAGCCATAAGCTCATTACTTTTTGCATTTAAAAAGGGATTCCCTGTAACGTCGAAACACGTGTCTGCTGTAATTGGCAATTTGTGCTTATTTGACGTTGTTTTTTATTATTTTGCTGTTCATTAATGTTGTATTTAATCTAATTGGGACCCAAAATTTACTGTTATATCGTTATCAAAGAATACTCTAAGATAATTTAGAATTTGAAGAACTGACTTTCTTATCCCGAAGTGGAACCTTGTCCTTTTTTTAAAAAAAAGGAATGTTTTGTTGCTGTTTTTACGACCCTAAAGTTTTCTTTCTTTTTAGACATTTTGTTGACATTACTTGAGATTTTTTCCTTAATCTCTGCGGTTTTTTGAAACTATTTTCCCTATGCAGGTACATATTTTGAAAGTGACGTTTGAGGTTATAAAACTTTCCTAATTCTATCTGATGTTTATAAAGACCGAATTTCTTATTCCAATGGGGATTTCTGAGAATTTTTTTTCCTTTTTAAATGGAAAGTTTTGGGACAACAGCTTCTATTCTAGCACGGTTTCTTTCAAATTGTTGACTTTATGCTGACAAATGTTTTTTTACGAAACCTTTTATTCTACTTATGAAGCATTGTCCTCAATCTATTTGTGTTTTAAAGGGACTTGCTGTTCACATGCTAATAAAGATTTTTTTTTTCGGGTTAAGTCTGGTTTAGCAATGAGAACTGATGCTAGTGTCGGTAAAATGCTCCCTTATTATTAAAATGTTAAAAATTTTGGCTAACTTTCTCCTTATGTATTCCGGAGAAAATATTAGGTAAGTGTCACGTGACCCCGGTTGAATTCTGTGTAACAACTGGTGTAGTTCACGCAACACATTTTGATTTGGTTTATGAATTTAACGCAACGCTGACTTTATTTACAACCGTTTATCCTGTTTATTGTTGGATGAAATTTCTTGCTATTTTATTTACTCCTGAGGATTGACATAGTTCATTTGACCTAGCTGTTATTCTCAAGGCAGACCGTTCAACTCCGGGTGACGACACGAGTAGAACTTTATAAAATAGTAAACATATAGTTATAAGGAAGAAAAAAAGAAGTTTCATCAAAATTGTCATTTTTGTGGAATTGCTCTTCGCCGAAATTGGAGCCTCACTTAAAATAATTTTTTTTTGAAATAAATAAATCAATTTAATAAAAGCTGTGATTATTTTTGTAGTATTATATCAGATCAATATTCAACTGTGTTATGAAAATATAACTTCTTCGGGAGGGGAGTGATTTTCATATATTTTATTAATATCATTGCATGGGATACGCTTCAAATTAGAAAACATAATATGTGAACATTTTAATTAAAAAACATAATATAATTCTAATTTTAGAATGAGATGGGAAACCTACATATATATACGCTCAAAGACTTTTTGTTATCCTTTTAACACGAGTACAGCCGCCCGGGTACAGCTAATGAATTATAAAAATGACGTATTTTCCGTTTAATTCTAATAATAAGTACCTGCACCACTCAATATGTTTAAAAAAGTTAAGTAGCATATATACACCGACAATGTTTCATCCAACGGATGAAAAACATACTTAATTCTTAAGTTGGCAAGTTATCTTTTTATCAGGTGTGTGTGTGTGTGTGTATTACGTGTGTGTGTGATGTTTTTTTTTTTTTTTTTTTTTTTTTTTTTTTTTTTTTTTTTTTTTTGTCGCTCTGCAGCAAAAATTACCGCAATAAATCGAACTAAATTTGGTACACGTGCATGTGCCTCTATGTGAACTTGTGCCCATTGGGTTTTGGCGCGAATTCCTACAAGGAGGTGGAGCGATGGGGCGTTTTTTTGAGTTATGCTTGCCTGCTATTCCCCAAGAAGTAACTGGTGGAATCATACAAAATTTAGTCCATATGGTTTCCCTAACAGTTACAGGTGCTGATTATATTTTGTAGTCAATAGCTCAAACGGGGGTTGAGCTATAGAACGTTTTTTGTCGTCAATTATGACTGCTGTATCTCAAGAAATAATGAACGGAACCAAACGAAAATTTATCGACAAGTAGCCCTTAGAGGGTATAAGAGTTGCTTCTATTTTGACGTTAACAGCTGAAAAGGGGGAGACGCAATCGAACGTTCTTTTGTTTTCCATTGTAAGTGCCAGATCTCAAGAAGTAATGCTACGTTCTAGATGAAATTTGGAATAAATGCGAATCCATATGTAGAAAGGCGTTGGTATAATTTTGGGGACAATCGCTCCATAGGGACTGATTTTTTTTATTTTATTATTTTTTTGAGCAATCACGATTGCTTATTGTTCTCATTTGACAGTTTTGAATTCCCATGATTTTATTTTCAGCCGCCTCCCTCTGCAGCACCACTGTCAACCGGCCTCATGATGCTGCTCCTCTAGCGAAAACCGTCTTCAGGTTGCGTCACATACTTGCCTACACTTACACATACACCTATACACAAGCATACCTACAGGCGCCTACACTTACACACACACAAACACATACACATTCCCTTCACGCAAACACACATACACACAAATACCCAAACACATAAACACACATGCCTACACACACATACACATACCCACACACATAAACACACATGCCTACACACACACGCCTACATACACACACTCGTGAATGCGAAAAACAGAATTTGGGCTCAAGATGTCAAAGTTCTTTTTTTTTTGGCTTGAATAAAAATAGCTTTACAATTGCAACATTAAGAAAGATAAACCGTAATAGACTGTCGTCTGCGTATTTCGCGTGATTTTAAGTTTTGGAAAATGAACAGAAAACTTGCGATAATTTAAACTTTTGAACTGTTGCCATCTTGTGTTTGTTAACAAATAAAAATTTGTAATTATTTTTAGCAAGGCTTTTAAAATAAATTTCAATTTTCATTCTTTGCTTTGCCTTTAAGATAATTTGGGAATTAGAATGGTTGTCACGTTTTGACGTGTGAAATTTTGTTTTTATTGTGAATATTGCATCCTCGTCAAGCATATATAGAAGAAAGCTTCGTGATGGTCACAACATATCTATTTTTTTTTTTCGTTTATGCTGTCTACCTTACATAGTTATATAGAATTGCATTATATATCTTAATTTTCGTTTTTAAATGTTGTTATTTAATACAGATATTTTTGTAACAAATAAAAAAGTTACAAAATGAGATTATATTTGTTAAATGGTATTTATGGAATTGCGCAAATTAATATGTCTCATTAAAAATCGTTTTAATATTTATCGTGCCTATCGTTAATCGAACAACAAAATGTTTATCCGCTTGAATTGACTGAATACCACGACCTGTTACAAAATTACACATCTAATTGAAACACAACTCAATATTTTACTTACTCTTTGAAATGATTTTTCATAAATTTATCTTATTACTTAAATTTTTGTGAAAATAAGAAAGAAAATATGATCTAAAAATCCAAGCTATCGATCAGTGAAATGTGACAGCTTGTGTTACATCGCTTTCACGCTTCTTCACAGGCAGAAATTTTAGAGATCATTTTTCCGGTTGTTAGTCCTTTAGATGATAAGTTATCTTTCAATTCCCGCAATTTTTTGGACATAAGGATTGTTTTCTTGAAAGACATTTTTCGAGAATTTCAGTTTGTCATAAACGTAAATGTCGACCTCAGAAAAGACTTATGTAAAGGAAATTCGTTATTTTTAGCTAATCAGTTTGTGTATTCAAAGAGGTGTTACATTGCCTAAAGATTTGCTTTGTTTAGGTAACTACATTATACATTCTAAGTTGTTTTTCTTTTTGTGTTTTGTACTTTTTTTTTAATATGGGGTTAATTAAAATATGCGAACAAAAATTCAAATATAGTGGTACTGTTCAGCATAACCGATGGGCATTCAATAAAAAATGCATGATAATAATGTAAAACACGTGTTTACATGTACGTTGAAATTAGCTCATTAAGCTTTAGCTTTAAATATATTTAACAAGTCTTAGACTTCATAAGGTTTTGCCGTGGTCAATTCCTCAAATTGGGGTCATAAAGCAGTTTCGGGTCCACTTTTCTTAACCTAAACACTTCTTGTGTGCATTTTTGGATCTATGTCGTGGTCTTTATACCGTAAGAACCTCTTGAGATAACCCTACGGTGAATCATCATACATGGTAAAATCACTACTGGATTTCTCCGTTTTAACAAAACGTTAATAATTCTCAGTATGAAGGCGTACACAAATGAACAAAACATGTGCTTAAATGTTTATCATTATTAAGTCTCACGTTTAAAGAAATGATAATCAATTTTAATTTTAAGATGTATAAAATCGTTGTTATAAAACGGTATTATTTTAGCTACATGAGAACAAAGCGCAGATGAAGATACATAACATATTGTGAAAGTCCTTATTGATGGTACCAACATAATTCAATCCTCGGATATTTTGGCGAAGCATTAATAAAAAAAACGCAATGTCTGCAATCCGAGCTTGATGGGAAGTATGACATGTGAATAGACGGATTTCCTAGAGTTTGACGTACTTTAAAACATACAAATGCATTCTGAAGAAAATAATCAAAGTTCAAAACGCTCGGGAGGATTAGGTTCAGCTAGTAAACAACAAAGGATGACAGTATGAAAAATACGCAGAATAGGAAAAGTACAAATCATTCTCGTGACAAATGTTTATTTTTTTTACTTGAATTTCTCTAGCTTACTGAAATGAGTTTTTCTTAGCAAACTAAATATTTTACTGAACTACGAGATTTAAGACTTAAGATATGAGTAAAATGTTAGTTATTTTTTCCATAAATAATGGAAAAGAGTTTAGCCTTATCGTATTGTCTGTTCTCGTGTTAGTATTTTGTTACGCGTTAAACCTATCCGAATAACGTATATTAATTTTTTAAGGGTGTATAAGTGATTCGAAAAAGTCAAAAAGGACCCTTCATTTAAGAAACATTTAGCTGTATGTATTAATATTGGATAAAAAAATAATATCTGAGCAGTTTTAAGAAAACAATATCGAATATGTCACCTATTTTTGGTATTTTTATAGCCATGTCAAATATCACTATAAGTTGAACAAGAAATGGTTGATTACAGTGCTTTGATTCTAAATAAGTACTTTAAAGAAAGAAATATATGGTGCGCATAACTTTATGTTATAGTTCTTTCTTTCGTTTGCATCTCACTACAAATAAAAATTAAATATTAAAATCAGCATTATTTTAAATTTCCAAAATTTATATTATTAATTTTCTATAAACAGAATGAAAAAATGATGATCAGTACAAGTTTAATAGTTACAAGCAAGATTATCCCGTATTTAGTTACAACTGAGCAATCTACAAATGCTTTCTTTGGGAAATGATCTATTTTAAAAGAATAATTATAAGAATTTAATCAGAAGCAGTAGTTTGCTGATTTGTGTTTGTATATTATGTTGTTTATCCAAACAAAAGCGTTCTTGATCTCACTATGATCACGGTTTTTTTTAACTAAACGTTTCCTACCACATGCGACATTAGTAGACTCATTAAGAACTTGCATTTAGTTGTATCCAATGACGTCTAGTCTTGTATAAGCTATAGTAACAAAAAAAATGTTTTTTCTTCTGAAAGTAGGGAACAAAAATATAATTTGCTTCTGAAATGATAAAAGTTTCGCAAGCAAACATTGCAAAAAATGTAAAATTTTAAAAATTGCCCAAATGTCTGTCCATTCCTTCAGATTTTTATTTTCACTAAATAAATTTGAAACGAACACTCATAAATCATATTATTTTAAAAGTATTACCATACTGCGCGTGAAAGTCATCAAAACATGAAAGTTCTAAATCGTTGAGATATAAATAATTCTAACACTAATCTCCCCTCAGAAAGTGCGTATGCACTTTACAGTATGCAAAATAAAACGAAAAAGTACACGGCATTAAGTCTGTTCACAATGTAAAGCAATAGATCGATGTATACCAATAACAAATTGGACGATGTATCACGTAAAGTGTTATATGCCAATCAAAATATTTTGATAAATGTGTGGTCTTGGATAGGTGACGACAATAAGCAACCTTGATTATTCAATATGCATCATGGATGAAATGTCTAAATATTTTTTTGTTTTACTCAGAATTAAAACTGTTAGATCGTAAACTGTTCGGAATTTAAAAGAATTATATAGTCGATAAAAAATTTATATTTAAAGCAAATTAACTTAAAATACTCATTATTATTATTCTAAAAATATAAATAATAAATACTAATCATCAATCTATTTATTTCTATTCATTTATCAATATATATATATATATATATATATATATATATATATATATATATATATATATATATATATATATATATATATATATATATATATATATATATATATATATATATATATATATATTAGGGTGTACCAAAAAAATGAAAGTCGTTTTTTTAAACGCATACCCTCTGATTTTTTTTTCCTTTATATCAAAACCGTTGTAAAAAAAGTTTCATGCAATTTGAAGCAGGGTAACCCGTGCCGACTTGCGCCTAAAGGTCTAAACGTGTTAATAGCACGTGTATTTTTATAAGCAAGCGAACGCTGGCGACGCGATACTTTGCGAAGCTCAAAACAACTGTAAATAGTGCACAGAAAACAAATGAAAACAGAAAAACATATGTTGGGGGAGGGGGGGGGGACTTATCCGTAGCAATCTGCAAACCGTCAAACATATCAGTACGAATACATTCCGGTCAGCGAGCGCAGTATAGTCCTTCCATAAGGAACGAAACATGGCAGTGGAATTGGCAAGTTCGAAAAAAGATATATTTTTAATAGGAGTCGTAAAACAAAAAACTACAAGCTTGCAAACTTCCCTCTAACGGACAAGTTCTGTCTGTTTTGTTTTATAACATTCGAGAAGCAAAATTTAACCATCAGTGAAAGTGCAAATCTCGCTATTCGGGAATGCATCATCTTTTGGGAAAAGGCACGCATTCCCACCAAATCGTTGCCAAATTGTGTGAATAAACTTAAAAACCTAAATCAAATTTGGAGAGACTTAAAAAAAAATGCAATGAAACTGCAAGTAGTATTCAGGCAGCGCCAACAAGAATTTTAGAGCAATTTAAACAATTTATTCAATATTGCACATGCTGATGCACTTCAGTTAATCAAAATAGAGGAAGATGGGATTTTCTTGCCAGTCCAAACAGAGCCCAGCCGACGTGGTCACTTTAGGAGGAGTGGATAAAAAAACTTGATGACAAAGAGGAAAGGGCTCGACTTTGAGCTGTCAAAGAAGAAAACAGGCGCATTAAATACGATTCCACTTCAACATCCGCGGAATTGTATGAGCATGTACAAGAAGATTCCTTTTCGAGCTCTAGTGAAAATATTAATTCAGAGAATTTCCCTGAAACATATAAATCAGTACCTGGAACAAGTTTATCAGATCCTGGAACAAGTATATAAGAATATGGAACAAATATATCAGAACCTGGAACAAGTATTCCAGAACCTGGAACAAGTATTATCAGAACCTGGAACAAGTAAATATGTAATGAGGAGCGATTTTATTACTCCAAAGTCAGTTGCTGCATTGGACAGGTGTCCAAGTATACGAGATTATGTGTTTATTCTTGAAGCTACTATTGAAGCACTTGGGTGTAACATTGATGAATGTCCCACAGGTAAATCTTCAATTCAAAGAATTCGATCCGAAAAGCGGAAGGAGCACGAGGAAAGAAGAAAAATTGGTTTTCAGTACGAGGTACCATCTGTTGTGAATTTACCTTGGGATATGAAACTGTTGCATGCTTTGAGTGCTCAAAAATCAAAAGAAGATCGCTTATCTATAGTTATTTTATATGGATGTGACGGAACAAATCATTGCTGAGTCTAAACTGGATAATTCCACAGGAAAAGAACAAACAGAGGCTGTTTGAAAGGCAGTTTTAGATTGGAATCTCTAAGACAAAGTTAAAACTCTCTGTTGTGATACTATAGCTTCCAGAACAGGTCCTTTAAGTGGTTCTTGCGCTATTCTTGAGCAAAAATTTGATAGAGAAATGCTTTCCTTTGCTTGCCGCCGTCATATATATGAACTGATCTATCCCACTAAAATACAGTACTATGGAGGAGCTGCGGAGTTGTTCCGAATTGTACCCTAACTTGGAAAATTTACTTGACTTTTACCGTGCTAAACTTAGTAATATGACTATCAAGAGTTGATAAAATTGCCTACCATATTTTTAGGTGGAGATACAGAAAATGAATTTAAAATAAGACCTCCGAGAGCCATGCACAAAGCTCGATGGATGGCTCGAGCGATTTACTCCCTAAAACTATTACTATTTTATTTAGTTCACAACTAAAATTAGATACAAAGGAAAATAAAACATTGTTTGATGTCTGCTTGTTTGTAGTGACAATATACGTGAAACCATGATTTCAATGCATTTTGGCAGTCAAAGCATCCGACAAAGATTTGTGCTTTTTGATAAAAGTGTACGAAAATGTGGACGCAATTATCTCAAAAGCTGCTCTACAAAAATTCATCCAGCTTATATGGTATGGTCAATAATATTTCATTCCTTGATGTGAAAAAGATTGTCTCAATGCTTAGAGCAGTAAACGATGCAGCTGATCGAGCTGTAAAAATGATGCAGGACTTTCATGGTTTCCTAACAGCTAATGAGGAACAAAAACAATCTGTGTTACGTTGCGTTCAAGAGCAGCGGAAGCTCTATCCTGACTGCAAAAAGCAAACAGTGAATTAAAAATATGTGCAGTAATGTTTCATTTAGTGTAAAATTGTTGTAAATATCTGCTTTAAATAAATTGATGTCGCGTATAGTAATTAATCATGCAGTTAACAATCTTTCCACTGTAGTCGCCGTACAGGATTTCAAGTCCAACTTTGATCTCAAGTCGGCACGGGTTCCCGTTATTTCCGTTATTTTATTGCAATAAAGCTTTTTTCTCATGTTTCTGAGGTAAAATGAAAAAAATTTGGAGGGTATGCGTATTCGATTTCACAAATTTTTTTTTCGCCATTATATCTTGGGACACCCTAATATATATATATATATATATATATATATATATATATATATATATATATATATATATATATATATATATATATATATATATATATATATATATATATATATATATATATATATATATATATATATATATATATATATATATATATATATAAACTAAGATGCATAAATTAAAATCGCTTTACTCTCAAATAACTATTAAGTGCTGTGAACTTTTAGCGTTAATAATAAAATCGGCTTAAAAAACGCATTGTCATTAACAGTTGCGTGTGATATGATGCATGCGTGATCTTACCTAAAGCGTTTTCCTTAAAACAAATTATGTAAGGCGGAAACTGTTCACCTCGTTAGCAGCGCATGTTACTCTCCTATCGCACTTCATCTTTGATTAATAAATCAAATGAAACAAGTAAAAGCAAAGCTTTTTTTTTTCTCTTTTATTTAAAATGAACAGGTTCCTGGATGTTAAACTTTTTGTACATAATTAAGCATTGGACGGAGCATATAAAATCGAATTGTTTGATTATTCCAAGAAAAGTCATTATTTAAAGGTGTAATATAACACAGAAAAAATTAATATCTCTGTGGAGAGAAGCAAAAAGGAAATATGAAACGCTGTATAGCACAAATAAACATATTAATTAATGCACGCTTTGGGGTTTTCTAGGAAACATTCCTAATTTCTAAGCTCGCAACTTTGAATTGAAGAGGAGGTTTCTGGATATCCCGAAACATGTGTATTCCGTAATCTGTTTATTTGTGCTAAACAACGTTGGATATTTCCTTTTACGTAATATAACATGCTGTTTTCCACAGGTTAGTTTTTTTTCTAATTTTTTTTTTTAAAGATGGAATGGAAAATTTTGTTGGGACTTTTCCTACAAGGTAGAAAAGAAGTCTCGTCGCACTTTATCCTTCCTTATTTGTTAAGACGAACGATGCACCGGTTGTGCATTTTGTGCTTTTCTGCTACCTTGGATTATTTCTTCTTTTTGTTTCTTCTTATTGTAATGCCTTATATTTTGACATACACTTTTATATATATATATATATATATATATATAATAAAATAAGATGTTTGTGTGTGTGTGTGTGTGGCGCGCATCTCGAGAAAATGGTAAGGCCTAGAAAGATGAAATTTGGTATACAGGTGTAGTTTTTGCTGAAGTTGTGCACCTCGGGCTTTGATTTTTGATATTTTAATTAGAAAAAAAAATATTTAATGTTTTATGTGATTTTTAGCACTTTTTAGTACTTTTAACCTCACAGACCCCGAACCAATCTCGCCAGACAAATATTTTTTGCACTATAGGGTCGGAAATTTAATTTTAAATATGATGAACAAAAAAATTTTGAAAATAGAGCAATTTTTGTTTTTTTTATAAATTTTTGAGAAAACCTTTATGATGCATTTTTTTCTGGGTTTTATATTTTTCTAATATCTTCCTGCGAGAAGTATCAAAGCCTCATTTCTAAAATTTAAGTTGGTAATAGTAAAAACATTTCGCCCTTTTCAGAAGAAAAAAGTTCTTAAAAATAAGCAATAGTTTTTTTTTTTTTTACAATTTTTTTAATGCTGAACACATCATGTCTTTCCACGCATCAGTCGAAAAAAGCGTTCTTCAATCTTCTATGGCTCTGACGTCACTACTTGGATTTCGATTCGGTATTTACGACGGAATCTTAATCGCAAACAATGTTAATCTTTTTTTTTTTACTATATAGCTTACTTCTAATTTTATGACGTGATAACCACGTGTTTTTCCGGCAGCGCTTGCTTTTCTTCTTTACTTTTTTTTTTTGTTTTATTTAGGGATTGCATTTATTTCTTTTTTCATTCCCCCCCCCCAAGCTGGACGTTTTGTTGTATCTATATTACGTTACATTTCATAGTTGTGCGCATTTAAGTCACTAAAAACAGCGAGATTTTTTTTTCTTTGTCACTTACTTTACCTTGTTACTTTTGGCACACTACGGGGAATTTTGGAGATAACTTTTTTTTTTGCTCTACTTAAAATAAAAAAAGCGGTTTTTTGAGTGATCTTTGTTTTTATTAGGAAATGAGCTGGGAGGTTAAAATAAATAGAGATGGATAAGAAATATTAGAGATAGATCGTAAAGGTAGATATCCGCCGAAGGCGTCAATCTTGGCGTAAAAATGTGACAGGCGCAAAAAAAAAGATAGAGATGGATTGATTAATACTGCTGCCAAATTTATTTAAACAGCCGCCAAAGGCGGCAAACTTGAATTAAAATGGTAAATGACAAGTTAGCCAAACAGCCGCCGTAGGTGGCTGCTTGCATAGAAAGGTGAATGGCGTAAGAAGGCGAACCAGCTGGTCGCCGCAGGCGGCTAGTATATATATATAAATTAATTAATTACTTGGAAAATGCAGTAATTTCTCAGCATGCTCCTAGTGTCCAGCCAATGTTTTTAAGTCAGCTTTTTTTTCATCGAAATGAAAAACTAATATTTATTCAAATTCACTTATAGTACAGTAAAAATAGGGGTCGGACCCAAACATCCAAAAAAAAAAAAAAAAAAAAGCTAAACCTGGTGCAAATTGTTTATTACCCTCCCAATAAGAACAGGTAAAAAGTCCCACTCCATTGTGCGTCGGGTTTCGGAATAGGGGGCATCTAAAAATTGCTGTTTTGGGTATTTTTCCAGAGTTTTTAGAGAACATTTAAAGTGAGAATCTTACGTTATACTAAATTTAAAAGCATAAAATTAAAGGTGTTTGCCCCCCCCCCGAGAGGGAAGACATAACCCACCAATGCTACAGAGCCCCCTATCCCCGTAAAACGAAGCAGTATCCCCGAACCCCCCTCCATACATTTCATATGGAAATATTATTTTACGCAAAGTTAAAGTTAGAAATCAAACGTGTCCATCCTCCAAGTGCGATGGTGCACTTCTTCCCAAAGCTACAGCACCCCCCCCCCCCCCCGCTCCGCCAAATAAAATAATACTTCAACCCCCCCCCCTTCCATTTCAAGTAGAAGTATTATTTCATGCAAATCTAAAATGCATTAAATCAGGACTGTCCACCCCATAAGTACAGTAGCTCACCTCCCAAAACGAACTTGTATACTAAAAGACCCCCCCCCCCTCTGATGGCGCACATTTCATTAAATAGTCAAAAAAATTACACTGAACTTTTTTTTGGCTTTTAAATGATTTCTCCTAAGATTGTAACAAAAAGTCTTCGTTATCAAGATCTTTCTTGGAATCTAGAAAGTGGAAAAATTAAAAATTTGGAGATAACCAGTACAAATGGTAGGTGAACCTCTCCTCTCTCTTCGGGCAAGAGATGGTACTAGTAGATTTGGTAGTTGAGGCTATACAGCATGATTTCGAAAAAAAATCAATGAAAACCTACCTAGGAGCTAATCTTTAAACGCGTTTTACTCAAAACTTGAAAATGTCCACTTACACCTCTTTGCTTCTCACTGACTCAGATATGACACCAGCTGTTTGTTCTGTGATGGTGGATGAATCTTTTGCTTCAAATAATAGCATTTTAACGATACAGGATATTTTTCCCTTCTGAAACCAGAGTCATCGAATACTGATGGAGGATCAGCGCATAACTCATACTAGAAGTTTTTAGCAATTTGTTATTACATCTTTACTGTTGATATCATTCGGTGTAAAAGATGGTTTGGGCTTACACATCTTTACAGATAGTAACTACTCTCGTAGCAGAAGCTAAAGACATAACTGTATACCTCCTTTACAAAGAATTGCCTCCAAATTGTTTGCCTTCCATATCCTTTAATGTTACTACCGCAACGTTAAAGGCCTCGTCACAACTCATCTTATCATCAGCTACCAACCAGTATCAACGAGCAAAACCAGTACCAACTTGAGTCAATACACATAGAGAGGGAAGAAACTTCTGGCGGCTTTAGAAACGGATTGTGATCTCCAAACTGAGAGACAAAAAGGTGTAAATATTTAGCATTCTACTGTTGTATTGCTCATTGCTCTCATCAAGACTTGTTCTATCGTTGAATCACTACAGGTTCCGGACCACCTGAATTTCACTTCGTTAGATCGTTGGAAAACTGATATTTTAGCTGATGTTTGATGTGATCAATTTTTTTCTTTATCGCATAATGTACTCTAGTTTCAGATAGTGTTGCAAGTACATGCGCACATATTTAGCAAAATTCACATAACATGCTGCGTAAAAGAGAGGCAGCTTGGTGTTTGCAAATGAGAACCCCCACCGACTTAGAGGGTGCAGAATGGCAGCATTGCCCGTCTCACTATTGGCAATTTCGGTTTGTCCCCCCTTACGGTGATGGCAAAAGATTGTAGAAAAGTTGAAGCAAATTATTGAAAAAGTAGAGAAACTCCAGTCAATTTGGACTTTTTTATGCTGCACAGGAATTTGGTTTTCCAGCGCTCTAAACAGTTTAATAACTCCAGTCACAAATAATTTGGTTACTGAGCTCGCTTAGATCTTTTAGAATTATCCTTCTGACATTACTATATCATTGTGCTGCATTTTGTACTTCGGAAAAGTTGAAATCAGGGAAATTGTTTCGTAAACTTAACTGCAATCGTTGATTTTAGAATGCAAATTCAGGGTCCCCCCCCCAAAAAAAAAGCGATGTCGCACCCCTTAAGTGTGACGTAGTACCCATCCAGAATAAAAGCCCTCAAAAGAGAAAGAAATACCCCTTGAAAAAACTACCTTAAAAATTCCAGTGACGCAAATCTGCTACATGGATCCCCCTCCCCATTCCTCCCCCCCACCACCTGTGCACTCCTGTTAATTAGAATTTTTTTCTGTGAGAGTTAATTATTTTACTATTATAGAGTGGTTTGTGCGAGGTTTGGAAATTTTTTTTAAGTAATAGAAATTATTTTTATTTAAATAGAGGTTTATTTCGTCCCCCCCTTCCCCCCCAAAACCCGACGCGCAAAGTGCTGGGACTTTTTACCCCTTCTTGCTGGAAGGGTAAGAAGTAATTTGAAACAGGTTTCACTTTTTTTTTTGGATGTTTGGGTTTGGCCATTTTTTGGCCTAATTTTACTGTACTATTAGAACAAGATAAATCAAATGTTCGCTTACATTTTATAGCAGATATATTTGATGTTACGCCGTTGCGGAAGCTGATTCCAAATGTCGAATCACGCAAAAAAAAAAAAAAAAAATACACATAAAAATAGGCGCAAAGACTTTTTGATTTGCCCTCGTTATATATATGTCTGTATTTGTAAAAACTATTTTTACGTTGGCTTTATTTCTAACAGCTTTGTGGTGACAAAAAAAAATGCTTGCAAGTATTTCATACTAGTAAGAAAAAATAACAAATTGTGTACATTTGTATCCAACCTGTATATAACTCATTATATTGATGAATATAAAAGAATTAACCATGCATTATTAATTTCGTGTCAAATATTAAATTAAATGCTACTTATACTATATGTTGAATGCTTTACACAATAACATTTGCACGTAAAATGTTTAGTTGATCACTTTCTGACATATCATTATCATTTCGGAGACAGATTACAAGATGATTCAATAATTACGATTCAGGGTGCATTTGACCTAGACATTTCTGAAGGCAATTACTCGTAACATGAGTTGGTTGTTTCAACATAACCAGTGATTATTCAGCATAGCCATTCAGTCTGAATGTTAAAAAAAATAGCGTTCTAGTTTATACTACTCTGAGTAGTTTATTTTTAAGAAATACTGAAGTAAAACAAAGAAAACAAAATGTATCAAAAATAAATTATGAACAGGAAAATGATTTACATAAGGAACAATATATTAAATGTAAAACACATGCACACATTTCCTAAATTCCTAGACGCAAATTACACAAATCAGCTATTAAACTTTATGATAATAGTGATATAAATGTTTATAAGAGCATTATAATGACGTTCTAAACCCCAAAAACAAGGTGAAATGTTTTATCTATTCTAATAAAATCACTAACAAAAATTTATTTTGGATGATCACTGGAAAAAAAAGTGTGATGAAAAAAAAGCCATATTAAGGAATAATTTTCAAATTCAGCTGACACAACGCAATGATAAAGATACATTTATTACCTAATATCTTCAAAAGAATTGAAACCATTTTCAGGTCAATTTAAGTTCTAGAGCGAGATATTTAATAGTATATATACATTTTTTTTAATTATGAAGGTGATATTTTTGGTTTATACGGATCCATTATCCAGAAGAGGTAGTTTTTTCTTTACTTTCTCCAGTTTTTTATATAAAATGGAACACAATCAGTGCTAAAATTACAATTAAATACCTTCATCGAGCTTTGAATAAATATATTCAATGTTACCTTTTATTTAGAGTCATATGCAACACACGGATAACTAAGAATACGGTAGCTCATTTTGATGTCATTCAAAACTATGTAAAAACCTTTTTTTTTTAATCTTCTAGTAAGGACATTACAAAGAAAGAAATTTTCTACAATAAATTTGATTTTTTTCAATGTAGAACAGGAACGGAACATATATATCCTGATGCAACTTAGTGCGATACTTTTAGCTAATTTTACAAAAAATAATAAATAAATAAATAAATAAATAAATAAAAATAAATTCCTGTATCAAGCAATTCTTTGGGAAGAGTTTGAAAAAAAAAAGGTTTTTAAATTGATATGAAATACTAAAATTGAAGTAAAGGTGTACTTTACTTTTTTTTTGTTTTTTTCTAAAAAGTAAACGTAAGATTGATATGTAACAACATTTAGCAATTCTGATTAAAACATGCAAGTATTTTCTTTCCAAAAAGCACTTATTCCTAATAAATGCTGCGAAGAAAGAGCAATGTTAGATTGTTGTTTCTTTCCCGAGCTGGGAAAGCATTCAAACGTTATGATAAATCTTATAGCGTCACAATGATATATTCGTTCCTCAACGAAAGAATTCTTGCGTGGTCCGAATTGGATATCTGTCTGATATAATGAGAAGCAGAAGACAGCAAAGAGTTTCCACATGCGTATCATTCGTCATTTTTCCGGACCATTGTAGATTGTGCTACATTTCGAAGATGGGAAATGGAAAATCAAGATTTATGCATCAAATTAGCCCTCAGAACGATGTGTTATTTCATTATATATATATATATATATATATATATATATATATATAATTGGCCGAAAAAACTCATTTTTTTTATTTCTAAGTTCTAATAGAGCGGAAAAGTAGCGAATGATAAAGAAAAACAAAGGAAAAAAAGAGTTATGGAAATCGATTGACATCTTCCGTACGCGCATGAGGCCTTAAGTTAAACAAAATATGAAAAAACCATCATTTTTGAAATTTTTTCAAACTTTTTTTAATTAGACGTTTTTGAATGTAATAGTTTGTAACGTCCATTAACAGAGCCTCAAAACATTGTGTTTAAATTTGGTTTCGATCAGCTAATATCTTTGGGTCACGCATTAACTCCAAAATTTTCCAAAATAATGAAAAAGTTACATTTTTATGGATTTTCAGTTTTTATGAATAATCAGTATTTAAATTTAATAGACGAAGTATTTTTTCAGTCGAACGGAAAATGAGATAGGAAAGAAAAAAAAAACTGTTAAGTTCAGTCCATGTTTTCCGGTAGCGCACAGCCTTAGAAACTCTCGCGCGTAGACGTCGGACAGCAATCCGGATGTCACTCGCCTAGCTGGGGGCGCTCTCCTCCACGCTTATTCCGCCTTCCTAGAACCACGTCAGCTGTGTCCCAACATTGTTTTTTCAGTCTGCATCTGTCAGTAGCAATCTAAGTAAATATTATTTAGTTCAATCTAGCTGTTTTCATTCTGCAACTCTTGTAGTTTTCTGTCAAGATATATGCCTGTGCAATGGACAGTTTGTCTCCTCCATTTCAATGAGTGATCATTTCGCTTCAAGTTTAAGCTCTTGAATGTAGACAATGTAGCCCAGTACGTCTGAAGGCCCAATTTGTCTTGGTCAAAAGTTTGTTGGCTGTCTGGAACATTACTTTCAGGCAATTCCCTGTGCACACGCAGCTTATTGAACGCTGTGTAAAACTCATCACGGTAAGGAACAAGAAAGGTTTGTGGAGCTAAATCTCGAGATGGATTTATGAGAGCTACCTTCTTGTCCAGATCATCCATGCCTAACTTCACCTGCAAATGGGTCTTCAAAATCAGGGATTGAGTCACTGTCGATGTGTGATTCGATGTCGTCGTCTTCACTGATTTGTACTAACAATGGGGAAGAAGATAATTCACAGTACATCCAGTTGACCATTTCTCAATATTATTGCTCGTAAAAGGTGACTTTTGTGTGAATATTCCAACTGTTTTCCTTCTTGGATCTATATGTCTTGACTTCAGAATTCTTCCAACCTCGAACATTTATGTATTTATTGCCGTCTTGAATCATGGCTAAACTGGGTTTTCTGGGTAAGCAAAACAACCATTCCGTTGGACAGCAGGGTTGACAACATAAAACAAAGGTTTTGGCAAGTAAATGATATATTGTATTGCTTGGTAAACAAGTTTTATGCCGTCTTAAGATGGTTTGATACAAAAACACATTAGCATGAATGATTTCAATATAAATTATACTAATTCTTGAAGTTCAGCTTTCTTCACGTATATACACAATATGAGAGTTCTATTTGCTTTATCAACCACCTCGAATGTGATAAACACCGACGACTTCGTACAGCCAAATCTTTTTTACAGGTTCCTGATTCAATTGCCTTTTGAAATATCAAATTAATGATGCTGATCTTTGCTTAACGCGTTTTGGTCCATCTCTGGGACCAGGCAATCAATACTCTGAAAGTTAATTACCGGAAGATTCTGGAATTCAAATAACTTTTCCCCATTTGACCCTTTAGAGGTACTAGACCCCGTTGTCTTGCCGTGCAATAGTTCAAATTGGGCCATTCACTCAAAAGTTATTGGAAGGGGAGAGGCAGACATTTTTCTGATCTCAATCCCATACTTTCAAATTTTAATTTTTTTGATATTTATTTTACTTTATTTATTTATTTTTCAAAATGTTTTTAAAGGTTTTTTTTTTTTAAACTTTTACAAGAAAGTAGAATAAAAACGAAAATAAAAAGTCTACGTTTTTTTAAAAAGAAAAATCACGATACGTAAGTTTTCACTTTCTTCTATGCTAAAGCATGCAAAAAAAAAAGCCTTTTACTCGATGTTTACAATTTGACACACCGACATATTTAAGGATATAAAAACCTTTCTTTCCTTAAAGATAATATAACGTAATAGAATAGATAACATTACGTATAGAAACGTAATTTCCTGGAGTTTCACCTCAAATAGGTGAGCGGATTCCCTTCCAAAAATATTCTTGATTAAGGTATGACTCCATCTAAAGTCAGTGATGTTCTCGAAGGTTTTTTTTTTTTTCTTTCTAAGTGTGAGCTCTCGATTTCGGGAAGAAAAGCAATGATTCAAACACAAATTGGGGTGAAGACCGACTATAGTAAGTTCAAGGATTGATTAGTTTTTTCATCAATCACGCCAAGAAGTCAGTGCAATCGAATTTTCTGCTCTCCATTCACAACCGCTACAGCTTCAAAATGAAAGAAATAAATTTAAATGTAATTGGTAACATATTGCATACATTGAAAAGTAATGCTTGTAAAATGTTAGAGGTGTGTATTAAATCATATTAGGGCGATTAATCGTTCTACGTCTTAGATATTAATGCAACATCTTTAGAACAATGTTGAAACAATGAAACCAACACTGGTATAGTGATAGATTCTGTTAAGGGTTATTGCTTATTCCTTTTCTGAGACAATCCCTCCAACCGGATTTCACAAGAGATGTATATATCGTTCAGCCTGAGTATCGTTTTTTGAGACACAATGCAGAAAATTGTCAGCTGGATGACGATTGAAGCACATGGAAAACTGGATGTCGTATCGTGATATTTCACTAAGTCATCGATACACTAAATAGTTGCACGGCCTCATTAAAAAGATTTTTAAAAAAATCTTAAGTGATAAATCACACAAATCATTAAAAAAAAAAAAACGCAATACTGGTTTTGACAAAGTTTAACTTCATAGTATTCTTCCTAAACGGGTGCATTTCCATTTCCAATAAATTTGTATAGCTGAAACTTTTACGCAAGAAGTATAGTCAAAGCTTAAAAATCAGGCAGTTTCCAAATAAAAAATAGATTATTTCTTAGTACTAATTGTTCCAAGGGGCGTTTTTTGTTGTTTAAAATTGTATCGAATTTCTCATTTAGAATTCAGTGTTGTTCACTACGTAATAGATTAAAAAACTTGAGTACAGTTGTTCAACCGAAATGTTATAGCTTAGCTTTATATATGCTTAGTTATCCGTTACCTCTTTGCTTGTGAAAAATAAATAAATAAATAAATTAAAAAGAACATCCGATTCACAGCATTTTGTATTAATTTAAATTTTAACATCTTAAAGTCAAGTAATAGTTTTTTTAAATCACGTATTGTGATATGACCCTACTGGTTGTGTTCCTTGTTTCATCAAATTGATCTTAGTGTTATCATAATTGTGAAAAGATAACTTGAAGTCAAGACGTAAAAAGTAGACAGATGCCTTAAATGACTAGAAACTAGACATTGAAGTATTCCATGAAAGAGGATTGGGTAAAGTAGAGATATTCGGGTATAAATGAATCTATTCCAAGGGATAGGAACGGTGAAAAACCTGTGGAGTTTTCACCCCTACCCTCACCCAAGAGAAGTACCTTCGGCCAATTGAATGGTCAAATTAAAACAAGAAGGAATCGTGATTGTTTTAAAAGACACAAACACAAGCACACGCACACACATAAAACTACAAAACAAAGTTAAAAATGATAAAGAAAATAAAGAAATCTAGCGGAATTGAAATGAAAGGGATTAATCGGTAATGGACAATTCATCAACAACGCAACCAGTGTTTGATATTTGGGAATAAAATAAATGTGCAATTTATTTATCGGAGTACTTAAAAGTACACCAATTCCACTGAAAAAAGAAGATCAATAAATCTTTCATTTCGACTCGTTCACGCTGACACTACATTTAAAGGATTCGAATAATCTATTTCCAAGCAGTCATTAAGGCCAGATTTGTCAGAAATCATCTGAAGTACGGTAATGGGTGGAGACGACTGGAACCAAATGAGCCGAAGTTGTAATTTGGGGTAGAAATCCTATTCGTCAAATTCTAAGCACTGTAAGAGTATAATTATTTAAATGTTAAAGTTATCCGTAACTTGTCAAGGTTGAAATTCAAACACATAAATATTTAACTACGTAATGTATATGCGCATATATGTAACGAATGCAGAAATGAAATAATTTGTTTTCGTAATTTTACTTTAAAACTTTCATTTCTTATTAAATAACGATTATAAAAAAAAAAAAAATAATAAAAAATAGCACTCGCCCCGTATAGGGCCCATATAAAGACTTGTTTTTAAAAATATTATTAAGAAAATACATAATAAATTCAAAACCGCATAATGTTATAGAACACAAAGAAGTAAACTATTTTAATAGGATGTTAAGATAATAAGGATTTTGGGGAACAGAATTGTCTGGTAGGAAAATGCTATTTTAAACTAAAAACTCGTAATCAGACATGGGATAAAAAATATCAATCAAAGAAATTAAAAATTTGATTCAGTCACAAAATTCGGTCAGCATGTTTTAAATTTTTCTTAAATATCGTAATGAAAACGTTGAATTTTTCGAACACAATTATTAATTTTCGTTTAATATGATAACGATGAAAAGGACAATTATTTGCAGCAAGTGACCGTTTCTATTAAATTTGCAATTTTGTTTTAAACGTACAACTCTTTGCAATGCAAAATAGTCATTTTTTTCTTTACCAAGTTGTTGTTGGGCACGTAAATGAACATGGGTAATAATTTCAAATTTATAGAGGGAAATTAAGTGTTCCAGTATAAAAAGGCCAAAGTTGCAGATTAAGTGTTCATGTATCTCTCAAGAAAGTTGAAAGAAGTTACATCAATAAAAGCGCTCAGTGATAAACCTGAATAAATAACGTAAGTACACAAATACATACGTAATCGAGTAGTTACATCTCTTGAATTATGTGACATTTATTATGCGCATACTGACGTCTCGATAAAATAACTAAAAATGAATTCTGGGGAGGACCGAATTGAGTATTGGGGTTGCCCTTATGTTCTTTCAAATGATAAAGCATATAGGTACACAAAAAGAGGTCAAATTATAACTAAAGTAGATAACTAAAGTAAAACTTTTGATTGATATTTGTTTTGTTTTTTTACAATATTTCTTATTATTTATAATATAGTTTTAGTTCTTCGGATTTCATTGGTAAAGAAAACGTATCGAGACGCATTAAACAGTGACCATAACATAGGCGGACGTAAACTTCATCAAAACCGAAAACACATTCAGTTTCATAAAAACTGTACGTCTGCGAATGATATTTTACTAGCAAATATTGTTTAAAGCAGTAATTAATGCTATTGTTTACGTACTCTGATGCTTATAAAAATATTTCTCATTCCAGATGTTTTGTCCCGTGTATTGTTAGTATTCCCAAGCAAAATACATTCGCATAAAAATTAGTTCTATAATTCATTTAAAAGAATCATACGAATGCTATCATATCATACTTGAAAATATATTTGAAGAAATTACAATTGAAATGAACCAGTTTATACGCATTTATAAAAGTTACTCTTAGCATATTGACTTTAAATCTATACAAATACAATTTCTGATTTTATTCCACTAGTACAAAATATATTGCACTATTCCGAGTTCCAAATTGTCGCCGTCACCAATAAAGCAATTCCATCATGAATGAACAAAGACTATACTCAATATCTTGACAAACGGTCGCTTCTCCAGTACGATCTAAGCTGCAATATATCTGAACCTGGCAAAGAGATAACTTCTAATCATGAGTTCAAGACACATTTATTGGAACAGAGGACATTGATTCTAGATAAGGTAACATCAAATGTACCAATTGCTATCATCACTTTGTGGGTGTTTTCACATATCTTAAGATAATCAAATGCAATTTTTAGACTTTGTGAATAAAATCTTTTAGACACTCTAAAAATGCACATGTAGATGAATTGAATATTATTATGTTTGTAAATATAAAAATGGCACATGTATAATAACCTAAAGGTAACATTGACCAAAAACCAAAGCATATGTTCCCCACATTTTTTCAATATAAATAATTTTTGATTGTGATTTAGTGAGTAATAATTATTACTTGCAAATTCAAACTTCGAATTTTTTTTAAAGACTGTTCACTGTTTGCAAATTAAAAAAAAGCATATATTAATTAACATATCCTAAACATTACATAATATAGTTGCAATTCATAAGAGGAAAACTAACTTGGCTGATACCGAGTTTTGGTTGATATATGTATTGGAAGGTTTCCGTCAATGAACCGGTTCCTTGACTAGACCGCGAAGATATTTCCCGTACCAGAGTTTGCACCGACGTGTAAACAGTTTTAGTTCATTCATTTGTGTGGAAACTGTCTACTGTAAAGTCGTCAATTAGCAAAATTATTTCGTTATATTGTTAATTGATCAGAAAATTCTGTCACTATCTTGCTAATTATTGAGATTTTCATTTAGTTGTAGCATGATTTGAATATTGTTTATCAAAAAAGCGTGAACATTGACTTAAAATAATGACTTTTCAAGTACAATTTTCCATAGTTCATGTTTCATCATGATTTGTCACAGCAGTAACACCAATAAGAATATTAAAATAACGCAGTTGCTACCATTGAACCTGACAAAGTGGTTCATTCAAGGAAAATCGCAAATATTGTTGTAACTTCAGCTCAATTACCTTTGAAAATCGCTCAATTGATTTAAAAGAATTATGATAATGAAAAAAAAAATCTCAGTGATTCATGAAAACTCTTATACTCTATTACAATTTCAAGTCAAAATTTTTCATAAAATTGATTACAAAATAAAAACATAATAGTAATTTCAAATACTTCTGCTTCTCCTGAAAAATGCTAAAACTGGTAAAATATCGCTGGTGGAAAAGTGAGAGCTTGTAAAAAGCTACAGTAGCTTAAAGAAATGGTAGATGGACCTTAAAGAAACCTGCCAAAAATATGGAGTCCTGAAAGCAACTTAAAACAGTCGCATGGAAGATAAAAACAGGTTTGTTTTTACCTTATTCACTTATTAGAAATTTAGGAGGTAAACCTTCCGAAATAGGAATAAGATAAGTGAATCGAATTTTGAAACTAGAGAAGACATTTTTGGAATTACTTCCAAAAAAATGGAGGAATTGGCCTTTTAAGAGGAAGAGAAAAATAACCTGCCATACAGGTTTAATTAAGATAAAAAGTCTTAGTAATATATTCTCTGGTAGTTTGAGACTTAAACTTCTGGTTTCAGTCATAAAATGGTCAATAAGTTCTCCAACCATTTTAGAGATCTTGCGTTGAACGAAATTTTACAAAATCGATTAAAAAAATTCTCAATAGTTTAAAAGATGTTAAATAAATATTAGCTAACAACTGTTGAACAGATTGGGAAAATAGCAAGTGGTAAACGAGGTGTGATGACAACAGATGTGTGTTGTGTAAGTGATATTTTTTTTTTCTTTTGTTCCTTTAATCCGAAAATAAAACATTTTAGAAAATGAATCTCTCTTTCTATACCTTATTCTAGTTTGTAGTGTTGATTGATCACCTGTTATAATTATTTGTAAGTTACGCCTTAATTTTTTAATTTGGGAATGTAGTCCATCGATGGAAACTCGATGGTTAATCTATAGCAACTTGTAGCTATGAATGGACCACATGCTAAAATATTTATTTTTAATTTTCATTCTTTATTGTGAATATTTATCATGAAAGTGACTATTATTATTAAAAGAGATATATACTGAGAAATTGTTCCTATAATTAACGTGAAATTTGAGTTGAATTTCCTTTCTAAAAAACATCGATAAATGTTATGTGAATCATTGACGGCAACCTTCTCCTAACTGAAAAAATTCCTCGAAAGAAAAATATATTTAAATAAAAACACTATTCAGATTTGTGGGTTATTATTTACAGCAGTAAAATTCAAAATTTAGTTACAGAATGCAAAACATTATAACTTTATTTCTAAAGTTACCTGATGAAATCGTATAAGAAAAGTTTTTTTTTTTGCAAAATATATGAATACTACGAGAAACGTAATAGTTTTTGTTTTTAATATTTTTTAAGTTTTGTGTAAATTTTTATCAGCAGTATATTTTTTTCTTATTCTATAATTTTTCTGTTCTTTCTAATCATAGCAACATTTGCAAATATTTCATGAAATACTAGTACGTCGATACAAGTACAATAAAGACCAAAAACACAAAATCGGATTATTTTGCAAATGATTGGTTATTTAAAAAACATTTGGTATAGACTAAAAATAATATGAAGAACATCATATAAGAGGTAAATGAAAGAAAAAATGATTTCTTAGATTAGATACGGTACCTGGTAAAAGGTCAAATTTGCTACATTATAACATGGGAAAAAAAAAAAGTGTTTTTGATAAAGATTTTGAAAGCAAATTAATAAGAAATACATTTTAATTTATTTATGTGTTCTCCGCCACAAAATGGGGCGACCTTATAGTATTTTTAGACATTGGATGGAAAATTAAACTATTTATTATTGCCTTTTTATTGTTGTATTGATAAACTAAGGACATATTCCCACGAAAACTACTAGTTTTTAACATTATTATACGAAGACAATGCCTTGGATTCAAAGAATTAACTTGCTACTTCGTTAGTAGACAATTTAGTAAACAATAGGCAACTTAATTTCAGTAAGTTACCGCTTTATAGCCAGGGCTAAGGCAGAAATACATAAAATACACCGCCAGCTCAGTCATTCCAGCCGAGGACTTCAGTTTCGTGTTTATTAGCACTCAGCAGCCCGGCGTAGGAAGTTAATAATCTGGAAGTGGAAAACCTCTTAAGGAAGCAAGAGTACCAAACAAACTGGTAGCTAATATAGAATTAGCACTAAACAGACGAGCGACCGAAGCAATCATTCGGTTCAACTCGACATTAGCCCTGGCTATGGGGCGGTAACTTACTGAAATTAACATGCTTTGCCTTCAATCTTCGATTTGATTCGAACCATTACCTCGATCACTCGTCTGATCCGTGCTAATTCTATATTAACAAACAGTTTGTTTGGTATTCTTGGTTTCCTTCCATCTCCAGCTCAGTCACTTCCTTAGCCGGGCTGATGAGTGCTTTTAAGCACGAAACTGCAGTCCTCGGCTAGAATGACTGAGCTGGCTGTGTATTTTATGTATTTCTGACTGGAGCCCTAGCTATGGGGCGGTAACTTACTGAAATTATCGTGCCTTGCCTTCAATCTTCGAGTAGAACTGAACCATTGCTTCGGTCGCTCGTCTGGTCAGTGCTAATTATATATTAGCTACCAGTTTGTTTGGTACCCTTGAATTCCTTAAGATGTTTTCCACCTCCAGGTCAGTCACTTCCTAAGCCGGGCTGAAGAGTGCTAATAAGCACGAAATTGCCTTACTCGGCTGGAATGACTGAGCTGGCGGAGTATTTCAAGTAGGTAACTTGGATAAAATTGGATAAAACTTGTTATATAACATACTAGGTAACTTGTTAAAAACTTAACAAGTTTAACACTTTGATGTGTTGTGCTTTATGCGCCCATAATAAATAACAAAAACACCGAAAAAGATATCTTAGAAAATAGGAAATTTTTTGGGTAGTTTTCAAAGTATTTTGGATGTATTTTTGAATTACAAAAATCGCTAATAAACGCTAACAAAGCTATTAAATCCCAAACAGAGAGTAAGAGTTTAAGCTTTTATAATCAAGTCTCAGTTCTTGCCTAAACCTGCCTATTGAAAAGATATTGACAATTAAACATCTTTACATTTTTCAGTTTGTTTACTTTTTATTGCAAGTTCTTTAAATTAAATCCCTCGGAGAATCTATTTAATAATAATAGGGATAGCAATGGGGATGTATTTAACAATTTATTAATCAATTCTGAACCTCAGATTTCAAATTTGCGACCAAAGACCTACAATTTGCAACAAGCAATGCCACAAGAAGGGATGAATTTTCTTGAAGATGATGTAAGGAAAATTAGATAAACTAATGTTTTATATTTCAATGAAAATTGGTTTCAATTGTTATCTACTTATTTTGTTTTGCATAAATTACGAAGTATTTTATTATATTTACATTTTAAATAACAAAATATGATCAAACTGTTAAGTAGAAAATTGGCTTTACAGAAAAGTCCAACCTGTCCGTACACTTGCCCTAGCGTGAACCAGTTGCATTACATCTTTAGGGGTGTAATGCAGCAGACCTCCTCGTGGTGCATCTTGGATAATACAAAATCTGTTACAGCTTTCTGACGAGCTCTCCAAGCTCTTTTTATTACCATGCAGTTTAATTACATTAACTTGCATTGTAATTAGCGTGTTTTATATTTTACAAGTGACCTCTGCGCACATAGACGAATGCCCTGAACTACCTTATTGTAATTCCATTGCAGAAGAACATTGGAGGGCACGTAGCCGTTTTACATCATATGCAACATGCTGGCATTTGATAAATAAATAAATATATGCATGTGTTCCGAAATTGATGCGTCATATTACATTAGTAAGAATCTATTTGTGCCACACACGCTATTGTATGATAAATAGTATTAGTAACTCTACATATCCTTTTAATTAAAAAAAAATAAATAAACCAATTTCGTTTATAAAAAAAAATAATAATAAAAACACTTGCCATAACTTCATCGTATATGATAAATAAGATACTCAGAAGTTGAGTTGAAAAAACTTTACATCATTATATTTTCGATTTTAATTTTGCACAAAAAAAAGTTTCTTACCTAAACATCATTTAATGAGAAGGTGAACAACTTTTGATTCACAATATATAAATCGATGAACCATCATTAATTTTAATCAACCACTTCCCTTATTAATTTTACCTGCTCTGCAAAAATCTGAGAACATCATTAATTAAATACAGCAATTATCGGAGTTCAGTGCCGTGATCTAGTTAGTAAGTTATTGATTTAGTCGAGGTGATGTGGTTGTTTTAAGCAAACTGCGCCTCGAAATCTCTGGTGTCATGAGTCCATCAGCAGAGATATATTTTTTATTACGCTGAATGTATTTATTGAGTTTTCTGAAGCAGAAAGATTCAAGTTTTGACAGTGAGGAGGGCTGCTGGAAATTGATTAATGATATCATTTGCTTTGATTAAAATATTTTATTAATTGTGCAAAATAATGTTGAATTTAATTCCCAGGACTGATTTAAAAAATGGTTTTAAAATTGCTCTGGTCAAGGGGCATATAATATTTGCTTGGAGTGATAAAGCTGTCTTAAAATAGAAAATATGGTTAAATTTCACAGATAAATGTTGAGAGATCGAAAAAAATCGCACTTTCATGGTGTATTACCACTGCATATGGTTGTTTTAAGAAAACTGAGTCTCGAAATCTCTGGTGTCATAAGTCCATCAGCAGAGATATATTCTTTATTACGCTGTAATATATTTATTGAGTTTTCTAAAGCAGAAAGATTCAAGTTTTGACTGTGAGGAGGGCTGTTGGAAATTGATTAATGAAATCATTTGCATTGATTAAAATATTTCATTAATTGTGCAAAATAATGCTGAATTTAATTCCTAGGACTGATTTTAAACTTGACTGATTTTTTGACTTGTAGACAATTAGAGGAGGTGTATCGCGCGCATTGTTAACAGTATCACCAACCTGCGTGAATTCAGAAATAGTATTTTCAACTGTAGGAAAGTTGGGCCCAAAAAGAGTTCCAGGCTTAGAGGTAATTCAATAGATGCATTATGTTTTTTATTATTATTTATTTTTTATTATGAAATTTTCTGTACCTCAGAGCCAGAAGGACATAAGTATAAAAATTGTGGTTTTCCGTTTATTAGTGCATCGTATGCAAAAGGTTATTCCGCGTCGAGTCATTTGAACGTCATTCCTTTAAAAAAAAATCCAATTTAATTTTTTTACCAGGGTAAAAAGAGCGCTCATCCGATTCTTTGCATGCGCCAGAAAAAAAAAAATGTTTACTCTTTCCTGCAAAATTATCATGAATGTGACTTACGTTCTTCTGGCTCTAAGGTGCAGATTTGTTCCTTCATTTTATATTCGTTTACAATACGATATAAGTAATACAATTTTTGTAGAAAAAAATAACATGCGTTAACGAAACAATATGTTTTTGAGCGTGTTTACAGAAATTTCAAATACCGGTATTAATTCCGGTATCCCGGTATCACGTTTCAAAAATACCGAATACCGGCATTGAATTTTTGGTCTAGTATTGCAATCCCTAAGTGTGCCCAATGAGCTGACTGTCAAGAAAAGGAGGCCGGTAGACTCCTTATCTTTTCTATCTGTTTACAGATCCTGATTCCGGCCGTTTAAAAGTTGATGAAATTGAGTTGCCTCGTGTAAAGGTTTCCCTAAGATACCTCAAAAAAACATTTTAGATAGCCAGACGAGGGTTGAATTTCAGAATTTCTTCTTGGTGAAAAAACCTTCACGAATGAATCAGACTTGCGCCAAGCTCTCGCGCACGTTTTTTGCTACCAAGATGCCTGAAATTTACTGCAAGAGGAAAAATGTTGGTAGAAGTTCCTGAATGTCGATAGATATAAATAAAATGGCTAACAAGAGGTCATTTTTTCTCTCATTTGCTTTTTGACCATGCAGCCTGAAAAAATGGCAGGGATGTTTTTGGTTACTTTATATAATGGAAATATATGTGACATGTTTGTGCCTAGTAGAGAAGAAAACAGAAAAAAAAAAAAAACTTTCTATATACAGTCGAATCTCGATAACTCGAATCTTCCTTCATCTCGAAGTTGTCATTTGGTCCCAAAATAAATAAGTGATTTCAATACAAAGTTGTCTCTATATCTCGAATGTCCTCCTTTTAAATCGATGTATTTATAAAAGTTTTGTTTTCATTTATGAATAAAAATGCAGTCAAAAAAAGATTTTTTTTTTTCATGTCAAAACCAACTTTCTTTTTCGAAGTGATTTAATAAAATGTATTCCTTGTGTAAAGGTAATTTTCTTTATTACATATTTACCAATACTACATTTTATCGTGAATATAAGTGTTAGAGTCTAATAAATATGCACTATTCTTGAGAAATAAGGTAAATCGGGGGAAGATGCCACAGTTAAGGATGTTTGGATAATTACAGTGAAAGTTAAAACAACATGCTCATGAAAAAAATACTTTATTTTTAAAAATTTATTGATAATGTATACAAGTTAATACACTTTAAAGTATAAATTTGAATTAGACATTTAATGTCAAAAAAAAAAAAAAAATATTTATGTTATGTTCCCTCTATATACGGGGAAGATGCCACCAGTTATGGGGTAAGATGCCACACCACAATAAATAAAAAAATAAGAGAAACATAACAAAATTAAATGTGAATTAACAATTAGTATAGAAAAACAAATTAAGTTCAGTCATAATTAGTTTGAAAAAAATAATAATAATATTAATAATAACAGCACGGGCTTTGAATGTTTGTCTACACAACCCTTCACTCAATGCAGATGATCATATTTGCAATCTTCATGCAACCTTTTCTTTCATTCGATACACCGAATCCGTCACACTTGGGACCTTTTTTAGCATAAAATTTCCCTTTACACACCAGCACAAAAATCGTCACTATTATCCTCATCAAAACTGCCACCACTAGTATCTAGAGGAATTTCTTTACTTGAGGATGACGAGCTGACAGGGCTCTTTTTCTTCTGTACTTTTGAAGGTTTCTTGTTATATGTTTTGCCCTTACCCGCCTTTTCTAGGTTTCCTCCGGTCTTTTCCCGCACAGTTGTTCTCCTCTCAGAATTAGTTAAGACTCCTGATGTTTGTTTTTTACATCCGGATGGTTTAGGTTTTTTTGACCTAATAGGGCTAAATGCTTTTAGACAGGAAATCCTGTGTTCTGTGCTGGTGGAGGCAATCTATGATGATATTCCACTGCCACTCGCTCCGCCGGTGGTAGCAACTGCTGGTATAGGCATGTCACATGTTCCACTTGTTGCATTTACAGTTATATTATTGCTGAAACGATCAGAAATAGCAAACGCATGCTGTGGAATTCCGTGCGGGTTATAGGGGTGAATCACAGTAGCAGAAAACCCAGAAGGTACCATTCCCAACTGGTGACTGCCTTGCTCCAAGTTCCATTCAGAAGAGATCCAAACAGCAGTCTTGAAACTTTACGATCTGAATAGTTGTGTATCCAGGAGCTCAGGGTTTGTTGCCAATAAGTTTTCAGTGGTTAAAAAACGAGCGATCAAGTGGCTGTAAATATTGGGTGACATGACTTGGAAGACAGGAAAGAATTACGTCATTTTCTGCAACTAAATCTAATACTGCCCCATCTGAGCAATGGGATGCGTGGCCATCTAAAATGAGGAGAACTTTCACAGGTTCTTTTCTAAACACATCTGAGTTGATGTAGGCGGATGTTTCGTTCATCTCTACATGTGAACTATTTTATACGATACTCATCAGTGCTATAAAATAAAAAATAAATAAAATAAAGTTCGTTTAATTTACTTCTGAACCATGTGGCGTCTTCAACCAAGTATTGGGGGAGGTTGACAAACGCTCATTTCCTTACTGCTACAGTGTTATATGGCCCGCTTCTACATGCATCGTGTGCGTAACATAAAGCATAATTCAGTTATATTGCTAATATCTTATTCAAAATGACAAGTACGTTTATGAACTTTAAATATGAGGGGCGGAATATTATAAAAGTAGTACTCACCACGTTAAATACTCATGAAATCAAAAATAACGCCGATTAAAGACGATGAATTCAAGCTAACCGAGATCCAATCTCGGACTAGACACTTCACACAAGTGGCTCAGTATTACCATCTAACGACGCATAAACGTATTATGAACAAACTTGCGTCTTCCCCCTACTTGCATCTTCCCTCGACTTACCTTAAAATAAAAATCTTTCTTAAGCAGGGTGGGACAGGAAATTCGGATAACTCGAACCACCAAATACTCAAAAATTTCAGCCGGTCTGTCAGGACTTCGAGTTATCGAGTGTTGACTGTAGTTCCTTTAAAATTTTGTACTATAGCTGATATTAAAATTATTTTTTTTATGTTTGAAGCTGTGATGTTTTGAATTTTCTTCTACGTTAGATATTTTTCTTTACTCTGAATGTCTTGTTATCGATTTTGACAATTTTACACTAAAAACTTTGATATAACAGCGTTTACTTTGAAAAATTAACATTTTTTTTGGAAAGCATTTAAAACTTGTAAAAAATAATTTATTTTTTTTGTTAGTAAAATATATTTTGAATGTGTTTGACAAAATTAAATTTTTTTCGTAAGAGATACGGCAAAGAAATAAATAAATAAATAAAAAAATTAAAAAAAAAAAATAAAATAAAAAAAAAAAGATTTTGGTGAAGCTTTTCGAATAGTCAAACTCGAATTCACGTTAAGGTATGGTTGTATTGATCGGTACACTGTAAAAAACTGTCAAATTGCGTTCTAGATGTCAACGGAACTGGATGTATAGCTGAATCTACCACGATTTCGAGGTTTTTGAGAAACAATTTAGGATTTTTCCATGAAGATTTATCTAATAGTATCAAAATATTACGCAATCATGCAAATGTTATTTTGCTTCTTTTAATGTGTATTTTTTAAAAGCCTTTTTCCTTGATTAAGAAACAAAATCAATCATGAGTAAAAGTTAGCGCTAAATATAAAAAATGAAAAAAAAAAAAAAAGATTTCTTTTAAAGCCCAATAAATACACTGATTTAAACTATGGCAAATACAGTCGGACCTCAATTTAACGAAATCATCGGGACCGAAGTTTTTATCCGTTAAATCAGATTATTCGTAATATCGGGGTACGAAAAAAATTGCACTTGCTTTATCTGAAATCCCTAATAAGCAACTGAATAAAAATAGCCCTAATAAGAAAGTGTACCCTTTTTATTCAGAATTCCGCGACTTATTACACATTAGTTTATTTGAAAATTTAAAGTACTAAGTAATAGGTGTTTGACAATTTCTTTGATAATTGACTCAAAATAGTTCTTTGAACTCTATGGAGAGAAAAAAAAAATGTTATTTACAGTCTGCTGTATGAGATATGATTTTAGGTTCCAGGCCATGTAAAGCATTAGAAAAAGTAACAGTTCTAATGTGAGTTTCATTATCGCTTTCTGCATCAGAATCGCTATTTATTGGTTGCTCCTCGCCCTTCAAAAATTGCTAATTCTAAAAAAAGTATTTTTCTACTTTGGACAAAATGTATATATCATTTGGAAAACAATTGAGTATTTCCCAACTCAAAGCAACAAAAAAAAAATTTCGACTGTTAAAATGATTCGTTAATTCGGGGTTTTTTATTCGTTAAATAGAGAATTTTGCCTTCATTTTAGTCGGGAAGAAAGAAAAATTCGCTAAATCACGAAATTAGTTAAATAGAGGTTTGTTAAATCGGGGTCCGACTGTATATAGTCTCCTGCTATAGTGACACGTTTTAAAATATATGATGTTAATTTTTCTCCCTCTTTTTAAAATAGAACTCGTACTTTTGGAAGACTGAATTCAAAACCTCAACATGAAATCGAAATGCCCAAAAAATAAATGCCAAACCCAGCTTCAGTTTGGCGTTATTTATTGTGTTTTCTGCAATCTATATGTAAACAAGTGGTTTTCCTGCTTTTTCCTACTGCATTTTGTGCTTTTTGTTTTCACTGAGACGTACTCAAAAAAAATACATTTGAGCCCGCTTAATAGAATATTGGTTAAAAGAATATCCCGCTTAATATAATACATTTTCACGGTACCGAACCAATGTAACGTGTTATTTTGATCCCGGTTAATGGAATATCCCATTTACTAGAAAATTTTTTCGTGGCAAAATGGCTATTCTATTAAGCGGGTTCGACTGTATAATGATCATTAATATGTAGGAGATAAACTTAAATTCATTTCGCTTCCGATAAAAACATTATTGTACAAAGTGTGGTGTGAGGGACAAGGAACTGACATTTGCACTGAATGAATGATTAATGTGATTAATAAGGCTGCAGCTTAATGTATATTTTTATTCCCTGCCTTACTTCTTATTATGATGACAGTTAAAAGCTCAGGTTTGAACAAATACGATTTTGAAAATCGAGTTAAAAATGTAACTTATTTTCTCATTTAGCGCGGATATTCCGTGTTTTCAGCCAACTTTCACTTAAGATGTAAGATTATCTTTCCCAGTGGAAGTGAATGAAAAATCCACTTATGTAGCACATGATAGTATTAAATGGATTTAGGTATAAGCAAACTCATCGCAATTATTATTTTTAAAGTAATCCTTGAACTAGCTACGTAACTGGTTTTTCTCATTGTTTTCAAAAGCGAGTTTACATCGTCAAATGCATTATATCCGACTTACGCGAAATGAGCGATCAAAAGCGAATAATTTTCCGCAAACCTTCATTTTTGGCAAAAAAGTTCCCACACCGTACTAAAATCGCTTATACAAATAACTCTCCTCATTTTCCATTCCATTTATTGGGAAAGTTGATGAAATATAATGACACCTTATTTAAAGTTTGTGAGGATATAAGGAAAAAGAGAAAGTTTCTGACAATTAAAGAAAATTAAAGATTATGTGCTTGAAGAACTATAAAATGCGTGAAAGGTAACGAAATGAGTGAATTTTCATTACAATTAAAAAGCAAGAAAAGGAAATCCGTAAAAGTTCACCGAGTAGTTTCTTAGCAAAATGCAAAAATTGAAAATGGAAGCTTCTCATTGTGAATTTAAGAAATCAGGAAGAGGGGTGTTGCCATAGATGGAAACGTTATAAAAGAACTAGTGAACTATTGTGTATTTAAAATTATATAAGAATAACATTTGATCAGCATAAATCAATCTGTACAAATATCATTACTGGACACACAGTATATGTTCTTTGGTACAACTACATTTGTTTTTCTTACTACATAATGTACTTACCGTAGTTTTATTTTACGTCTTTCTTTCCCAATTGATCATTGATTTTGATCGTAGCAGTTTTTTATGTTAAATAAAACTTCAATAAATAAAAATTCAATTTTTTATTTAAGCCTTGAGGTGGTGTTTACTGTCTTTAATCACGCGATACTAAACTAAACGCATTTTAAAGATATCCATTTGAGGTCAAAAGTAATTGCAAACTTATTTGCAAAAAAAAAAAAAAAATCTCACATTCCATTTATTTATTTATTTATTCATTTTTGTAAGATTTCAAAGGAAGAAAAACATTAAGTTTAACTGTTTGAACTTTCACAGTGTCTAGATTGACTGAACTTCATAAGAAAATAAACTAAAACACATTTAAAACAGTGAAATTCATTATGGAAGTACTAGCCTTGCTTCTAACACGATACTAAACTAAACGCTTTTAAAGAGCGTTTATTTCCTATTCAGAAGAAAATTGTCACGAAAAACAGTGAGAAAAATTTTGCTTCTGTTCACGTTTCATCCAAATGTAATACAATTTCATTTCTCCTTAAACTTATTCTTCACATATGTCAAAACAAGCAAATTACGCTTTGAAACAAATAAAAAGAAACCAATAATAATTAGGGAAGTCGTTTCTTCATATACTGACACAATAGAACCACAAGTAGAAAAAAATAATAATAAAAGTTGGTTTTTTTTTTCAATCTGTTTTTATACACATTCTAAAATTCATTTTTATCCATAGGATTACCTTAGATTTAAAATCCAGTTAAAAAGATATGATTTAAACTATGTGTTATTTGTACCTGTTAGTAAACAAAAAGTGTAGCTTAGCTTAAGTTAAGAGTAATGTTTTTCCTATTTTAAAATTACACTGTGTGAAAAAAAAAGAAAAAAAAACAATCCTAGAAAATAATGGTAAGCTAATGTGCCTAATTTCTGCCATTAACATGTCTGACAAAAACATGTAGTTTTGCCGCTAAAGTCAGCAACCTTATTTTAATTATCTTGGAAACTTTCTAGAAAATTCAGAAATCGTCCCTTTGAAAGTCAGCCATAGTTCTGGAATAATTTACCAACCTCCGGCGAATACTAAGATGCATTTCTAACAATAGCTTAGCACAGTTTTAATTTACCAGGAAAGCTGCTACAACAAATAATAGCAAAGCTAAGGCAGGATTGCAGGCAATACCGATCAAATTTTTTTTCTGCAATCCTTGCAAAACGTCAGTAACTAGACACTGCATTTTACCCTCATTTGGTGCTCAGTCTACCTGGAAAGGCTGTAAGGGCGCTGAAAGCGAAATACCAAAAAGTGAAGTGGAATATCACGCCGGTTGCTAAAAACCACAACATTAAGAAGCCTTTTCCACAACATTAAGAAATTTTTTCCACAACATTAAAAAGTTTTTTCCACAACATTACGAAATCTGAATTATCGAACTTTTCAAAGATTCAGGAAAATGTTTCGAAAAATCTACTTTTTTTTCACAGTAAACTGACGGAACCTATGAAATACAGGAATGCTCTCCGGATATGATCTGTTACGTTTCGTAATTTTCTTAGTATTCTTCAAGGATTTCTTTTAAACTAAAAATAATGTTTTTTGAAGATAATTAATTACAAGTACTGGTTATATAGTAATATGCCTAACAAAATTAAATTAACAAAATAAAGTAAAATAATGTTATGTTATTTTTAACGCTTAAATCATTATTTTTATTTATTAAAAAATATATGCAGTACATTAAATTTATGAACTCTCCACTATTGTTTTCGAGTTCTTGAAAGACATTAAAAGTTTGAGCTTTTGTCACGCTTAGCTATTTTCTTTTATTTCTTTCCTTCTTTTTTTTTTTTTTTTTTTTGCTGGTCATAAATACAAAGTATGATTCACATTATTTTTCAAAAACACTAACACTTCACATGGTAATAAAATTTAACTTTGCTTTAAACTAAATGTTCTTTTCGTTGTTTCTTTTAAACCAAATCCCCTAAGAAAAGAAAGAACTACGTGACTACACGAAATAATTCAATAAAAAAACAAATTCATAAAAATTCAAAATCCTTACCTAATACAATATGGATGATCAAAAGCAGAACTTGAAAAATGTTTCTCTCCATGATAGATGAGATATTCCACAAAGTCAAAAAAAATCACAAGCAAATTTTGTTGCTTATTTTACCTCTGCTTCTAGATTGTGGTCCGAAAAACAAAGGGCACTAGAAACAATCACGGAAATGTTATTGTACGAAAATACATTTAGTGTCCAACTCACGTCTTGTTTCGCAAAGAAGTTGACTCCTTCCCCTCGGGCATCACGACAAAAAACGACCCAACAATAGTGATTTTTGTAAGAGCTTTCTCCTGTTCTAATACTTTTAGGCAGAATAGTTCGTTTTGATTTTTTTTTTCACGTCATTTAAAAGTTCCGGCTCTTAATTTTAACTTCTCAAATCGTATTTATCTTTTTACTTTCTTCAAAGTTTACTGTTTCTTTTCTGGAGATTTTCAGTTTGTTTTCCATTTCCGCATTCATTATAGTTTCTTTGCAAAGAAAATAAATAAACTTTGTTAGGCATAACAAACTATGGTTTCTTTTTTCAGGAAGCTTATATATAAGAACTTTTTACTTTAATTTAGTTTCAACTTTGGCATTTAAAGTTTCAGCGAATTCAAATAATATATTTTTTTTACGAAGCAATGTGTCAAGGAGTTTAAAGTTTAATTTACATTTAACGAGTTTTCTTTAGCCATATTGGACGTTATAAAACATTTACGATGTTACATTTTATAAAATTCAGTTACAAAAAAAAAAAAAAATATATACATTGCATGTATTTACTATGTAAATGAATAACTACTATTAATAAAAACTTTATAAACATTAAATTAAGTAAGCATTCCAGTTCGAAAACCAAAGAGAAATAATTTCAACACTTTAGTCAAAATCAAGATATTTTCAAAGTTGCAAGCCTACTAAAAAAAATTTCTAAATTACACTAGATTATGTTTAGAAAATATGTTTATTTTTCAAATTTTTCTGCAGTTGCACTTAATATTCATTGTAACCACTGGCAATGAAGATTGAAGCATTATTAACAACATTTTTTGTATACGTGTGATTTAAACACAATTGTAAGCTAATCTGCCATCAATAAAAAATTGGGCAAACCTTTCCTTACTTATAAAAAAAAGGGAAAAAAAATCAACGTGTAAGATTTTAGGATCGCACTGAATTTTCTTAATTGTTGCGCAATACATCCATACACCTATTTAATACCGGTGAAGAAAACTGACATTAACTCCCAGCACAAGTACTAAAGCACAACGACTTTAAGAAAACACATATGTCCATACAGGTTTTTTTCTTGCTGAATCAAAGTTGTTATGATTCCTATCAGTCATTATCGCAGTTTTTAGCTGAAAGTATTCTAACATCAAACAAACACGGCAAAATAACAAACACGCAGAAACGGCGGAATTTCTATCGACGACAATAAACTCACGTGCAGTGCGCTATTTGATAATATCAGTTACACAAATCGACCATCGACCGCCGATCCCAAGCTTCTCGTACTAAGTGAAAACGGAATGAAACCGCTGGAGAACAAGGCAGGCGACGAAAACGCCACCAGGCTCAAGCGCATGCGCGTCTTAGTTCAATCGAAAGGATGCTTTGTACCCTATCTTCTTTCGGTCGTAAGTTCTTGTTTAGAAACTGGAAGGAAGGGATAAACTGGTGTAAGTCTTTTTAATATTTTGATTTGGAAATATTTCACAACGCCTGAAATTTATGGTTTCTAATTTTGTTGATATTATGTTTTAGTTTTTCAATGCATTTTTAATAAGAAAGGCCTGCACTCAACGAAGTAACTGCAAATCAATTATTAACTCTAACAGAAATAGTCGAACAGTTTCACCACGTACCATTTTCTCAGACATTGAAAATTATGATTTTCGTAGTCCCACCATAATATAGTGCAAGTGATAGAGTAGCGCGCTACTAATAGCGACACTACTGTAGTAGCTACATTTTCAATTGTTTGTAGTGTACCGCACCACTTTGGAAAGAGTAGAGCAGCGAGTAGCGCTAGGCAAAAAGTAGTAGTTTGTAGCAATTTCTAGAAATTAGTTTTAAATAAACTTAAAAAAAAGAAAGAAAGAAAAAGAAAAAGAAACAAGATTCAAACGAATCTGACTGTTTAGCAGTAAACTAATAAAGTGACTGGCTCTAATCTTACCAGGGTATATCGGTGGCAATCTATATAAATAAAACAAAGAATATAGGTATGTGTGTGCATGTGTGTACGAGGGGGGAACCAAAAGAAACCGGACAAATGGTGCGATGAAAAGTCCTAGTATGTTGTAGAGTGTTCTGCAGCTAGGTGGCTCAAGTAGAGACCTTCACAAACCAACTGTGCAAGTGGTGTCAGTGTAGTTGATAATGTCTAATCGTAGTGTTGGTTTTCTCAGGTGTTGTTGCTTTCCTCTTTCGAACTCATTATGGCAGATTTAAAAGTAAGCTTGAAATTTTGCTTCCTGCTTGAAAATTCGGCAACAGAATTGCTTACAAAATGCTTCAATAAGCTTACAAGAACTATGCTATGAGCCGTACATAAGTTTTCGAGTGGTTTGGGCGCTTTAAACGTCATTGCATGAATATTAAAGATCATGCTCCTTCTGAGCCCTCTTTAACGTCTCGAAATCAAGAAAACGTTGAAAAAATCCGCCAAAAAATCAAAGAGAGTCGTCGTTTTACGATTGATGAAACTTTTGAAGAAACAAGAGTGAGTTTTAGCTCGCGCGGGAATTTAGAAGAATGATTCCTTCACCATGATAACTCTCCCGTACACTCAGCCTTTATTATTAACCGCTATTTGGCCCCTCAGGGGTGACCAGTCGTTCCTCTACCCCCGTATTCGCCCGATCTAGCCCCTGCGATCTTTTTCTATTCCCAAGGATGAAAAAAATCTGAAAGTGAAGCGTTTTGATGATATAGAGGCTGTAGAAACTGCTTCGCAACTGGCACTGGACATGGTCAAATTAAAGAGTTCCAGGGGAGCTTCTAACAGTGGAAAAAAAGAATTAACAAGTGTATTGCATCTGAGGGTGAACACTTTAAAGGGGACTAAAGAAAATTTGTCAATAAACTAATATATAAATACTTTAGAACCAAAATCCAGTTAGGTTTGGGTCCCCCCTCGTATGTTCCCTACACAAATTCCCATTTTACGTCGGATCTCGATCAAATTTGGCAGGAAGGCACTTGGGCACCCGAGAAGGATCGAAGGGTTTTTTTAAACATTAAAAAATTACCGAACCGTTCCAATTTTAATTTTAGGGCCCGAAAAAGGTATTAAATGGCTCTTTTTACATGAAGTAATTATCGGATCAGTTCAAATTTAGTGTCATTCGAAAGTTTGTAAAAAATACCCGTTGAGTTCATTTCTTTCCTTTGAATTAAAACGGAAAAAAAGGCTGTAAAATCACTGGGGAATCGATATATATATATATATATATATATATATATATATATATATATCAATGACGGTTCGTACCTTGAAAATGTGAGGAAGCCAGATCATGTGGGTGCACTCGCACCTCCCCCCCTCCTCCGCGTATTTAAACGCAGAAAAATACGGTACAATCCTTTTTTTTTTAATTTTAAGTTAAAAGAAAGAAAAAAAAAGAAAATTAATTAGAATTTTGAAATTTTGAATTCAAATTATGTTTTTCGCAATCACGAGTTGCAACAGGACCCTACTCATTGATTACTACCCTACTCACTTGCTTCTAGAAACAGTTGTTATCCCTTCAAGCCTACCCCTCCTCTTGGGCGATTACGTGTGTGTAGTTGTGTATGTGTAGGCTTGTGTGTGTATATGTATGAGCGTGCGTGTGTGTAGACATGAACGCCCACCGACCAGGGAAAGCGGATTGCTCAGGACCGGGAGAGCCGCGCCTGCAAAGGACGATGGGATTGAAAAAGGAACCAAACATCGAGGACGGTCAAATAAAAACAATTAGCAATCTTGATTGCTCAAAAAGTTATCGCTTTGCTCAAAAGTATCCGCTTTGCCCAAAAGAACATTATTGACAATAAAAAAAAGAAAAAAAAAAGCTAGTCTTTAACTATTACGAGTTCAAAAACGTCATTTACTTTTTTCAGAAATGTATCATTTTTTAAGCTTGGTTGCGTCATGCTGCTTCCCTGGGACTGATTAAAACTCGGGGGTGTTCATGTAAACACGATATACGTATGCATAGCCTTTTTTCACACCATGGAGTGGCATACGAAGGTCAGCACGCTTTAGGTCACCCTCCTCTTCAAAACAAGGCAAAATACATACATAAACATTTGTCTTTATATTTTGTTCTTTAACAAAGAAATACGATTTAAGCCAAATTAGGAACACGAGTCCCCAATACGGCCAACTTTGAAATAATACCAAAACGTAATATCAACCTAAAAAAGCAAAATATATAATTATACTGCAATATTTTCAATACAAAAAAAAATATTAAACCACATTTGATAAACTTAAAAGCATTTTGAAAAATCCCATATTTACTGCAATATCAAAGTGGAAGGTCAATCGTCATATTCGAGGCACTGATAAATCGCTTTTTCTTTCTTTCTTTATTTATTTATTTATTTATTTATTTTTTTTTGGTTGATCAGGTGTACAGTACGTGCATATATGATAAGCAAATGCAGCATACGATCATTTTCAAATAAAATTTAAAAATCACAAAACGCACCAGTATTTTTTTTTCGAAACTGTATACATCTTTATACATAAACTGCATACTAATTATTTCAAAACAATTAACATTTTCTTTAGGTGAAGGTGTTAAATAAGGATCTGGAGATCAATGAGGCCAATCGCTTAGTTTTCCATGTAGGATAGCTAAAGTTCGCTAAATCGTGAATTTTTCTTCTTCGGAAAGCCTAACTGATAATAAAGCATTATTAACAAGCAGTTTTTTTTTTTATCAACGAGCAAAAACGTAGCAGCAGTTGTTATAAAACAGTCTTGTAAAAACAGCCTGATCTTATTTTACAGTTAATTTTGTCCTTCATGTCTCATTGTAGCTTAATAGCACAAAACAGGTGTGAATTGTTCTAGAAAACCTATTTTTTGTTGTTCAAGAATTCGAAACGAAAATGTCGCTGAAGGACCGCCATTTCTTTTCCAGTCATTTGATCACCCTTGAAAATTAGGTAGAAGCCCTATAAGGTCAACATTGGATTTTAGGAGACCGAAGGATTGGGAGATATATAATTATAATCGAAATATAATCGGATTATAATCGAAATGTGGGCAGGAGAGGAAAAGAAAAAATAATTATTAGTGCCTCTAATGGAACAATTGAGGCAGTGAGAAGCAAAGGGATGTAAGTAGACATTTTCAAGTTTTTGAGTAAATCGCGTATAAAGATAACTTCCTTGGTAGGCTTTCATTGAATTTGTTTTCCTAAATCAGTACCTACCAGGGCCAACGAGGTACGGGGAGACATACCGTATCTCATGGTGAGCAAGGTTCAAACATTAAGGGGTAAACTCCCAGCTGGGTTGACGCCCAGCGCGGGGACCTTCCCCGGCGCAATAGGCATCAAGCACGTCCGTAGCTTGATACGACTATCGACCGCCGCACCCAGCCGTGCGGGGGGCCCGCTACGCGGACCCCCCGGGCGGTGGAACCTAAGGCCTACGGCTAAGAGGTGGGGTGTGTGCGGAGAAAAGTACCTACCAGGGCTACCAGTATCATTTCTTGCCCCAAGACAGAGGATAGCTTAACCTACGATTTGAACTGGCTATCTCCAAATTTTTGATTTTGCCACTTACATCCCTTCGCTTCTCACTGTCTCAATTGACATTTCTTCTCTCTATGGAAGTTAATGCGTAGTTTTGATAGACTATTCGGTTTTATCAAGTGTGTTTTAATATGTTTTCACATTTTTTCTCTTTTTTTCCTTTTTTTTTTTTTTTTTTTTTTGTCTTTTTTCAGAGTTATTGGGAATTTGTGTTTTTAATAGGGCCAATTCGGCTTTATTTGTTACAATTGCTGCAAAACATAGTTGACTCTTAAATTTTCACATGGAGCAAAATCCTTTAAATGAGTCATGTGCCAAATGCGCAAAATTCTGAGTCAACTAAATCATAAATGAGCGAGATATTTGGTTGTAAACCGTAAGTAAGCCTTATTTGACGAACTTACCATACTAGTAGATTTCAGTGAAACATGAAGGAACTAAAAATATTGTAAAATAATATATAGCAATTTTGAACACCCTGTTTCGAAGTAACAGTTGCTTTACGTTTGCTTGTTGATAACATACAACTTAGCATTTCGCTACCGTCCCTAAGCCAGGGCTAAGGCATAAACAAATGAAAAGTGCCAGACTGCCTAGTTATCAAAACCAGAGACTGCAATTTCATTCTTATTGCAACTCATCAGACTGAATTAGTGAACCAACATACTGGTAAATAAAGTATACTTATATTCAGTAAATTACCGCCCATTAGCCAGGGCTAAAGCAGAAATACGGAAATGACTGAGCTGGCGGTGTACTTCACGTAAAGTATACTTATATCACCAGCAATTGTCCGCAGCCTGGTGCGGTTCATCTCGTGAATTGAAGGCAAGGTTTGGGTATTTAGCAGTAAGTTACCGCCTTTAAGCCAGGATTAAAGCAGAACTACATGCAGTATACCGGCCAGCCCGGTTATCCAGAGACTCGGAGAGACTCCGTTCTCGTTAGAACTCATCAGTTTGGATCAGTAAGTAGCTGAGTTGGAGGCAGATTTCAGCTCAAGGATTAGTGAGTTAAATTTATTTTATCTACCACTCTGAGCTCCAATGAAATACAATCTGCCTCCAGTTCTCTTATTTACTAATCCAGACTGGTGAGATCTAATAAGTTTTTGGATTCGATAATCGTGCTGTCTGGTACATTGCATGGGACAGACAACTTGTTGTTAGTGCATCATCAGTAAGGCTTTCTGATGAAAATAAAATCGCAATATAGCGAATGTTTGCTATACTGCATAGAAACATGGTATCTTAGCTTCATTATTTTACATGGCGTTATCTGGAGCAGGGAATTCATAGCTAAAACACTTAAATAAAAATCCTTTAACTAAAATGATCAACAGCCAAGAACAATTCTGAATGTAATAAAATGCTCAATAATATTATTTGTTCTTAATCTTTTTTGTTGTTGCTGTATAATATTATTTCCAAGCAATCTATCTTTTACTTTATTCAAATATCAGCGTACAATTGCTGTGAGTTTGGCGATGAAAAGTCGTTTCGTCAAAAATAAGTCTACCAATTCCATTTTAGACACCAAATATATTCCATCAGCCGAAATAAGTATTCCTGTCACGCATGAAGATCGTATTTTTGAAATATATGTACTTCAAGCTCAACATCGCACGTGGATCAATAAAGCTTGCTGACTTACTTTCGTGTGCTTGCATAAATACTTTTGCTTGTAATACAATTGCTTAACTTCATAAACAAATATTTCACAACTAACATGTTATTTACTGCTTGAGTTTCCGGTATAAAAAATAAAACTTTAAATATATCGCCCTTTTTTGTGAAGCATTTGTTGAAAGAATAAACGTTTTTTCAAGAAGATCTTAGAGCTGTGTTTTCCATTTGATGGGAAAAATGTAGTTTATTTTTGTCGTAAAAATAAACACAATGATTATATATTTATTTACTTATTTAATATTAGTTATTTCAATAATATATCATTTTCTGCAGTTGCACTTCGAACGCATTACTGTTAATTTTTTTTCCTATTTATTTTGATGTGCTTATAATTTTCTTTTCTTTATGTATTTATTAATTTTCTTCTTGAAAGCAATCAAATATATATTTTTTCTTTTTTGGAAAAAAAAATGCTAATTTGTTTAAAATCTGCTAATACAGTATATTTTTTATTGTTACTGTTAACGTATCAATTTCTTTAGATGAGTGATGCATATTTTGTTTAAACTAATCAGCTTCCAATGTTAAAAAGTTGTGCTTGACATAATTCGCAATCTCTCAACTTATTTAGAGAACAATAACACGTACTGGAAAGTTGATGTTGGTATATGATGAAAATAGGCTCTTTTAATTCAGAGTGGAACTTATTGTGTTTCTATGCATTGCGTGCCTGGCATGATAACGGGATTAAACAACAAATAGCAGAAGAATTATTTATTAAATTTAAAAAAAAAACTAATCTAAATTATTATTTGGTAGTTAGTTTGATTATGTTTAAAAATTTGTTTCCTTACAATATAAATCTTACAGCATACTCAGTGATTGTTTTCTAGAGGAACTTTTCTAGAGGAGAGGAGTATTTTTACGTCTGTCTAGCATGGACTTTTAAAAACTGACAACATGACCGACTTGAGAGAGTTTAACGGAAGCTAAATCCATTAATTGAGATGTATCTTAATATTTTTAATATAAGTATCTTATAAAAGAATATATAAAAAATGCAGCGTGTTAGAAAAGTTTAAATACATGCATGTAATAGCAGAAAAAAATAATTGACTTAAGTAAGAAACTTTGCTTCTCGCATATATTTGTTTTGTAAGTCTTCACTTGCTTTAAGCATCATTAGGTATCGCTGTCAGTGGAAGAGAGTTAAGAGTAAAAGCATTTCCCAATCCTCCATTAAAACTTCTCTATTTCTTCTTGGATTGAGCGTTTAAAGTTGATAAATAGGCTATAAAGACAAAATCGGTAATCAATAAAGTTACGTACAATGAAGGGACGAATTGAAGAACTGAAAAGAAAAATTCACAAACAAGAAAGTTCTGGATAAACAAGTGAGGGCGAAACAAATCTTGAGACTTACCGACTTTTTTCACCGACCTGTAGATTTTTATTGCAAAGTGATATATATATATATATATATATATATATATATATATATATATATATATATATATATATATATATATATATATATATATATATATATATATATATATATATATATATATATATATATATATATATATATATATATATATATATATATATATATATATATATATATATATATATATATATATATATATATATATATACATAACTGTGGCAAGTGGGGTGCATTCAGACCGATTCTGAAACAGCTGAAAACTACATTTGTAATTTTTGTAAATTTTAAGAAAATCAGATGAATTCGAAAAACAATTGCATGTAGAATTTTCAATAAATTTTCCTTCTTAGTCTTCTGTTATATTGGCTAATGACGGGATTACCCCAGGTCTGTGGTGAAATTAACCCAGCTCCCTGGGTAATACCGCCATAGTGCAGAGGTTGACAAATTGATGTTTTTATGACTATTTCTTTTATAAATTTATTAGTCACAAATTTTGTATACATTCTTAAGATCTCATACTATAATCCAAAATATTGATGTAACTCATAAATACGATTTTTGATGATTATAAAAATTGAAATTTCTTAAGCTGGCGGAATTCCCATGGTTTACGGTACTTTTCAGCGCAAAGGTATTTATTTATCTTACGGATACGTTGTTTGTTAAATAGTGGGGTTAACTGCGGTTCGATATATACTAGAGTACTTCACCCCTTTCTCGTTTCGATCGGCATTCTATCTTGTACACCTGCAGTGGCACAAAATTGCCTGAAGAGGGTGACAATTGATGCGTTTAATGCTTTTATTCCTGGAAGTCACAGCACTTAAAATTTAGAGGGATGATACGGGACGGAATGGCTTCCCTTGACTGTCCTGTATCCAATGGTGTTGATCTGGTAGACGTTAATAGTTCGGAGGTGAAAGGATTAGACACATACATACACAGATGGACGGGCACAGGTTTTGATAGTATAGATGTAAAAAAATAAAAACTTCCATGATAACTGGAGCTGCATACTTATTGAAAGTTATGCAATATAGAAATCATCTACCCGATGAGCTGATGAGCATGCTTACACGAATTTGATATTTGGCCGTCTTAACTTCATAACTGCTTCATGAATTTTCAGTTATGATAATAGTGAAATTTCGCTTCCAAGCTAATTTGTGCGTTCACTCTACAACAACATTAAGTTTATTTTAGTTACATATCTCTTCAAGAAAAAACTTCAATGAAATTATGAAATATTTATTTGGAGATGTAAAATTTTTTGAAAGCTCCTATAAACGTAAGAAATGCTGTACGGTATTAAACATCAAAAAAAAAAAAAAAATGCTTTAACAATTTAAGTAAGAATATCTCTGAAAAAGGTTCAAGATACTAAACTAACATGTCAGAACGCTAGATGAAAATATTGAAATCCATGCATTCTGAGATTAAAAACTCTAATGCAATAATTTTAAGAGCTTGAAATTTTCTTACGCATGTGTACAAAATAGTATGAAACAATCGTATCTAAAGAGGTGCAGTACTTTCAGAAATGCAGTGGTTTATTTTCCTGAAAAATCTGAATAGTTTATGAAGTCACTAAATTGAATACAAAAGATCAAAAAATATCCAAAAAAAAAAAGGAGAATACTCTTCGCAGTTTTTTGGGAACTGATATTAATGGAAAGCAACTTTCAAATAGATCATAAATATCAATATCATCAAAGGTATAACAAAGGGGTTTTTGAGGTCGTCGCTCAACCATTGATAAATATTGTAAGTTGACACAAGATCCGGCAGTTTATTTTAGTTCCAGGTTTCGCCTTATTTCTCTATGTGTTCCGGTTTTCCCCTACTTTTCCGTATAAGTTTAAAAAAAATAATAATAATGACATGAAAGAAAGCATAATGTTTGATGCTAAAGAATACTCTGAGAAACAATATTTATGTTATTACTGCAGCTGGGTACTCCTGCATGGAGAAATAAATAAAAGTATTAAGATACCTGGCAATTGTTTCTCTCAATTTGTTTCTTTAAAACAATATTTTAAACTTAAAATGGCGCCGTTGATACAATCGAGTCATGGACATGAACTCACATAATAACGCATAAACAAACTGCGTTTCTGTGGTTAAAATAAATAAAAATATATTCTACAGTTACTGCACTGCAGCACCACATATGCTGCTACTTTAAACACTGTAAAACTTACTTTAAAAATGTGTATGGATCTTAATTAATGTTTGTTGTTCATCATGATCTGAAACTTACATGACTTGTTTTCTATTATGTTTTATCACGTATTTATGTAATAAGCGAACGTAATACGGTATTCATGATGGGGACTGATTTTTTTTTTACTTATTTTTATGGCAATATATGTAACACTCGTATTTGCGACATATAAAGCAATTTACATGTACTTTAGCAACAACTTTTGTTTTACTTAAGAAATAGAAATAATACAAATAATGTGCTTTTTATGTCTAACGGGGGACCATTGAAGAAAAGTTTTTTTTTTTTTTTTTTTCAAACAAATGAACTATTATTATTATTTACTTACTTTTTAAATCAACGTTGACATTACTCACGTTTTCAACAATCTTTTGTCATGTAATGCCATGTTCTATCAATACCGGATAGAAGTAAAAAATTGGATATGTGTCGGAATAAAGCGAAATAAAATGGTGCAATGTCAGGTGGAAATGATATGTAAAGCTTCATACCACAGATTATTAATTTTTTAAAGGGTAGTCATGCATTATCATGTATCAGAATCACTCCTTTACTGCTAATAATTGTGGAAATATTCTCGACACAAATTGTGTCATCTGAATACGCGTTTCACTTATAGCTAAAATACAGTATGTGAGACAAAAACTTGAAACTTTGACTTGGATTCAAGATGCACTTTCCAGACAAACAATTTTGCTCCAAAAAATCAATTAATTTAAATATATCCGGGATTGAACATTTGGATACTTGATGGCAAGTGGCTATTGATAACGAAGGTAGTTACATCGTGGATTTTACACTTTTAAAAATTTATTAACTTGAAAAAAACGACATTATATACTTTCATTTCCTTTTGAAATTACGTTTCTTACTGTTATACGTATTATTGATATTCTTGTAAATATATTTTGCATAATTGTATTATTTTTGATGTTTTATGTTCGTTTCAGGAGTGAAAAAAGAAAACAATGAAGTTGCTTTGCTGTAAATGAAACAGACACAAAATAGCGTTTTAAAGCTGCAGAAAGCTTCTTAGGCTTTCGACTAATGCTAAAAAAAACTTTGAAGAATTTGAAATATTTGCACATAATTTTTGCACTTTCTTATACAATCTCTGACTACCTTAAAAAAATTATAATAATAATAATAATAATAAATAATAATAATAATTTGTCGTGTTGGTTTAGAGAAGCATGATCTTTTAAAAAAAGTAAAAGCATGAATTTCGGCAAGTAATAAGGACTATAAATGTATTTTCTATTTAAACATTATTTTTTATTTATTTATTTTTTTTTCTTTCTTTCCTTTGTTTTATTTTTTATTTTTTTATTTTCCTTCTCAAACTACTTGAAGAAAGATTTACGCTTTCGCATGTTTTCATAAAAATGTCATTAAAGTTTTGGTACACTCAATAAAACATCTTAGAAAGTAGTTCCTTGATATGTGCAGGAGAAAATCCAACAAAATATAGACTTTTACGCTGCAACAGTTTGGAGTGACATTCCTAAATTAATTATCCTGCCTTCACTCATGTTCTGGCAAAAAACCTTCGATTAATCACACTTGTCAAATAAAGTACATAGAAGTGTTTTTTTCTTCTTGCTTATTCTCTTTATCCTGATGGTATTGTGCTCAAACGTTAACTTCTGTGAGAGTGCTTTTGTTATACGCAACAGAACCACTCTTAAATTTAAAAATTTTCTGCCACTATAAAAAATGTCAATTGCGAAAACTTAATAGTTAAATTTTTGTTCTTACTTTAAAGCATTAGTTAGATTTATATATTTTTAATCATCTTTGAAAAATATCAAGTCTTAGTTGGTTTTCAAAAAATAATGTAATTTGGGAACTTAAATTCAAAATAATAATAACAATAATAATAAAAATGAATAGGAAAATGGATAAATGCAGAGGTGTAACATCTTAAATATAGCGACGACATGTTTGATTTCTTACATTAAGTGGAATATAAGTTAACCAAAATTTGCTACAGAAAGCTAGTAAGAAGTTACGTTCTTTAAATTAAATTCAGACGATCAAAACTACATGATTGCATTGCAGAAAATTACCCCTTACAATTGGACAAATCTGCACACCTTATCTGTCTTAGAAAAAGGCATACAAAATTGAAATGGGGCTGCAACTATAAGCTAATAAATGCAAGACTTTCCTATATAGTTTTTCTCATACTTTAAACACGCCGTTCAACATATAATAAAAAGGTTTTTTTTTTCCTATTAGACCTACATGTTGACGCTGAAAATACAATATCAAACTAGTAGATAAAAACGTAAGAGAAACAAACAGTTATGGAGGTAATAGTCCAAGAGTCCATGGGTGCCATACCTACGTCATCGTCATAGTACAAAGGCCAGAATTTGTCTGTGTAAGAACACTACACAGGGACGTGCACAGAAATTTTGGGGGCTCGTCACAAATGACTTTTACGGGTCTCCCTCTATATATATATATGTGTGTGTGTGTGTGTGTGTGTGTGTGTGTGTTTAATAATTTAATTATAAACGCAACAAAACATATATTTCCTAGAAAATATCGTTTTTTTCTAAAGGAGCATGCATAAAAGCATAGAATCTGACCTTTTTTAAATAATTTCTTTAAGTTTAATATTTTTTAAAAAATTACTTAAATCGGTACTCTTTCATCGTTTAACGCTTCTGCCGATGACATCACAAATGATGAAATGCCATTCAGCGTTGCCATTTTCACGGTCCAAAACATTTCATTCACATCTTTACTCACATGTATTGGCAACGATATGGTTCATAGCAAGCGTAGAGCGCAATTGTAATTCGCTTCTTGATTATCATAACGTGGAAATTCGGTAGAAAAATGCACCATAGTGCATCATTTGTGACGTCATAAAGACGACGCCTAGTTTGAAGAAACGGACATTTTAATAAATTAATTAAAAAATAACTGTTGGGAAAATGAATGTATTTTCTGAGTTCATGTTTTTTTTTTTTTTTTTTTTGCTTATTCTACGAATTTCAGTGACAAAAAGTACTACTTTTGACTGAAGGAAGCAACCCCATTGAAAACATTTTTTTTTTTTGCTGCAGCATTGTTCTCAATTTTACAAGATGAATGATGGCCTGTTAATCCAAGTATCTTTATTCTGATCACTTTATTTGTATATACAGTTTATCTAACCTTTTACAATGAGAAAAATATGTACAAAAATGCCTTACTTTTAAACGATGTTTGTAAAAAAAAATAATGTATTAATTTTAGTTCTGAAAAAACATATTGTGGATTCTTTAAAATAAGAACGTGTGTAAAGTACGATATAAAATATTATCAATAAATAAACTATAAAACATAGTCATTTTCTCGAAAATGTATTCAATTGACATTTTAAGAAAAATCTATTTCCAAAGTTAGAATTTTCAATACACATCAACTGAAATACATTTTCTTATTTTAAAATAAAGAATTCTATCGACCCCTACACATCCTATTAAGGGAGTCTAAAAAAGAGATTTTTTTTTCCATAAATGTTTTTGATAACATGATATAGTTTTTTTCCGCTAGATACAATCAAATTTACCATCAAAGAACTCTTTCTTTCTTGCTCTGCAGAGCACAGAACCCAAAACTAGGTACTTTAGATTGCATTAGAAGAAAAAAAGAAAACAAAATATTTCCCCTTTTATTTTCAAACGATATCAATTTTTTTTGTCAAAAGGTGGGAGTTATTGCTAACTTTCTACTCCAAGTTAAATTGGTACTTTCTTTATGTTGTAGTCGTTTATCTCCTTTACAGTTTTACTATCAGCTTAAAACTTTGCTTTTAAAGAATGCTCCCATAGGAATTAATGCCACACTAGAAAATTGCATGGATCCTTGGCTTTATCTCTCTTTAGTTTTATAGCTCTTTGTCCTTTGAAGATTGTCTAACAATGACTTTATTTATTTCCCCTGGATTTTAGAACTAATGATGTGTGTGACTGAGAAGCAAATCCCTTTCTTTGAAAAGTATTTAGTGTATAGATATGTTTTCTTTTTTCCAGAAAAAAAAAGAGTGCTTGTTAGTAGTTAAAAATAACTATATTTGTATCAAATGCAAAGTAATTGAAATTTGTTTTGCGTGTATTTTTGAGGGTGAATTAAATTTAAAAGACGATTAAAAGATATGTGTACGGTTTTGGGGTGAAATGGCTCGTTGGACGAAAGGTTTGCAGATAGTAAAATATTATTTTTAAAAAATCTTTTTTTCCATAATGATGCCTTAAATGTCAAGGCATCATTAAAGTAGCATGATTAATCCCGCCTCTAGAACATCACTAAATAGATTAACTTTTTACTAACACGCAAAACAATGACATGATAACATCAATCTTTTCCGAGTAATTTAGTTTTGAAATAAGTATAAGATATCGAGTATCCTCATAGATATAATAGCTAAATTGCTGATCTAGTAACACTCTGACCTCCCCAGCAATGAAGGTATTTAAAAGAGTAATGTACTTTGACCTGGCTGAGAACTGAACAATTATAAAATACTCGCATACGCACACACTTTCACTTCAAAAACACAGAAAAACGACTGCATAAAAAAAAACAATAGACTGCATTCAGCAAAACATACCATTAAGAAAAAAATATACCATAACAAGGATCCATGACCTGTGAGGCTCGGATTTCTCACTCTTAAATCATAAATAACAGATGGTTTATGAAAATGTTAGGGTGGAAAAATCTAAACTTTCCACATATGAAATGTTTTTGGCAATGCCATAATTCAATTGCAACGACTTGCAATTCAATGCGAATAGCAAAGAATGCTGTAAGCGTCTTTCAAGTTTACAAGCATGGTAAAAAGAAAAAAAAATATTACTTACTAAATCTGCAAAAGCTATAGTTCAATGTTAGACTATCATTTGTTATTAAGATCCCTTCCTTTTTATCTCCTTCTTTGTATTTTTTGAGACGGAACAAAATTTAATACTGCTTTTGAAGAAACGAATGATGTGATTGGAAGATTTTGCAAATTCGTATTCAATGTTGTTTGCAAAGCAATTGTGTAAGTCAAGTATCATTACACAAATTTTGGGTCATTCTGGTGTAAAAGCATAAACAGCTGCCATTTCATAAAGGTCATAAAAAAGTGCTAAAAAAGACTACAAATTTAAAAAAAAGAAAAAAAAAATCCTTTGTCGCCGGACCCCCTCTTTTCTACCCCGCATCATGGAGTGAATACTATACTCAAGATAAGTCTCATACTGAAAACTAGTTGTGACTTCCTCTTATATCAAATAAACTGAGCCCCATTATATTTCCCTGTGTTTGGGGTATATGTTTGAAATAATAAGATGGCCATCCTAATGGTCATGTACCCCCTTACTTTTTTAAACTCTCGAGGTCCTGCACATTTGCGTCTCGAGCAAGTTATATAAAAAAAGTCATAGTTTTTATTTATCTGTTGTACATTAGCCCACTTTAAATTCCGTTTAACACAAATGCAGTTGTTTTTGAAAATTGTATGAGTTTCATGTTTACATAGAATAGTCAAACTTTACCCCTAGGGCGTTGAACTTTAACACTTTTGATAACTTTCCCACAAATCGAGTTTTTACTCTAGAACCCCGTACATCGTTTCTCCTAGGTTTGCAAAATATTTTTACAGCGAGGTAGCACTAAAATTAATCTTTTTAATTACTTCATATCATCTAAAGATTTTACATTGAATAAGAATGAAAAAGTGCTTTAGAAACTTTACCTTAATCATACGCTTTTCTCAATGTATTTCAATCATGTGCAATTTCTTCCAAATCTTGGACTGTATATAAACTAAATTGCTTTTGTAACTCAAATTTGGTAAATTGATTGTGAAATTCTTCGATTAATATTGTGCTTCTCTTTCAGTTGTATCATTCACAACTTTCAGTATTTTAACGATACCTCTTCCCTTTAAATAGCTTCCTTCATTTTTCCACGAATCAGGATCAAATAGGAAAAATTTTTTTGGTGTTTGTAACTTATCAAACAGTTTTATATTGACTTGTAATTGATTCTATAAATAGGAAGATCTTTACTAAGGAAGTATTCGAAATCATCTACTGTTATTTGAAAATTTTTATATAGTCATCAGACACGTCTTCCTTATCAGCAAGCATTTTTTGGAGTAGCCTTTTCCTATCTTCAAAGTTAATTCCTTCATCCAATACGGACAAAGCTACCAATACATCCTCTAAATACCATAAGTGATTTATGAATTTTCCAATCACTGCTTCTGCCGCATGTTTGTCATCATTTTGTACGCTGCTAGTTTTTTTAGACACATTATATTATTTAAAGGAGCCTAAATTTGGGTTGCTGCGAAAAATCATATCTCCATACAGCATCTAACTGTAAAACAGCATTTATGGGCTTTCTCTTCATGTAAGGTCAATTTAAATTGTTTCCAGTTTATTGCTTTTTTTTCTCAGTTACATCTGGATGTAGCTTTTTGTATCACAGTGAATAACTAAAAAATCTAAATTTAAATTCATGAAATTTGATTTTGCCTCTCGAAGATTTTCTCTTGCTCTCTTAAGGGATGTACATCTGATCACAAGGTCATTTGGATTTAAATTTACGGCATCTACATAGACTGTTAATAAATGAACAGCATCTTTGACCCCCCCTTCCCCGGAATTTGTCTAACAGTGATGAAAGGCGAGCCGATATCAATAGTTAAGCCTTTTTTTTTTCGTTGTAATAGGACAGATATAGAAAAAAGTTTCAACAAGTTAGGATAGATACCCGTTTCGGTTTCTAAATCTTGTGAATTGCAAGAAGAATTTGGTGATAATAAAGGTATATGTACTGAAATAGAAGAAAATTAATTTAAAGTATAAATTTTTACATTATTCCGATCTGAACAATTTTTAAATTTATATTTCAGGTATTTTAAAATACAGTATATATTTATGTTAGAGTAATCGAGTATTTTTTCAAAATTTATGCTTTAAGAATTAAGAATTGCATAAACATTTAAATATATTTATAACTAAAGAACAGCGAATTAAAATACAATTGCCAGTATTATATTTATAGCGCTGAAATCTAGCGACCCTATTTGCCACACCTATAACATACACAGGAAATGTTTTAAAGCAACACCCCCAAAGCCTGAAGGAGGCAATTTGTTATCGTCAAAGATCATTCATTAATGGGCTAGGCCATTCATTAATGGCCTTTAGAATCCCTTGTGTCTATATTGGTTGAAAGAAATGTTCCCCTGCCGCTTGGTTTGAACCGAGCGGAAAATAGCGGTATGGCTGAACCAAGGATATTGGTGTACATGAAGCCTCTGTAACATGCAAAATTTTACACAATGAAAGTGAGAGAATGGTCAGTCTGGATTGTAGCAACATCTATTCACGTTCAAAATTACTTTAAATATGAAACTAAAGAAAACTTTCACATAAAAATGAGAAAATCCGCAATTTTTTCTTCGAAACTCAAAAAAGGGGGCCCTAGGGGCACGGGTTAATATTCATGGATTGACTTAAAATTTTGCAAGGAACATTTATTTGTAAAATGGAACAAATTGAGGGGGCGTCGCGTAAAATATCTACAACTTCAAAAATAAGGACCACCCTTATATATATATATATATATATATATATATATATATATATATATATATATATTATATATATTATATATATATAACTCAAAAAGTTTTTTTCTGCAGTATGTTTCTGACCATATACGGCGCTACATGTCATTTTTGAAGTTGTGCGGATCTTTCTCGGACGCCTTGTACATCATAATTCATGAGATCATATGTATAGTGATATGAAATCTAAACCAAACATATCACCAATATGAAATTGTACTTCTTTTCAACGTAATAAAAGGGGCAAAAAAACAGAGTTGACTTCCAGAGCATGCTATTTCATTCAAACATTAAAGTCCTTCTAAATGCTTTTTAATAGAGAAGAATTAATTTTTAATGGTTCATTTCAACGTCTAAGTATACATAATGAGCTTAAATTTAAGCTTTAAACATGCTAGATGTTGATATAATCAGAAAAGCTCTTTTTTTCCCCTTTATAACTTGAATAAAACAAAAATAGGAAAAAGTAATTTTCAAGTGCTAAAATTGAATTTTGAAAAGCAGCGCGCTCATTTTCTTCTTCGGAATTACTTTTTATTGAATTTCACATTCTCCTCAGTTGCTTAATTTGAATTTGGCTGATTTAAAATAAATTTTTATTTTTATCGCTCATTTTTTTTCAGCATTTTCTTGCAAAAATACATGCGAAATCCTTTTTTCGACCTTTGAATTCTGTAGCCTTTAATCTGCTTATACTTTTAAAAATGGTTTAATGTGCTTTGAAATAGTTTTCTTTTTTAAAACTTTCCTTGTAAAAGAACGTCTTTAAATGTTTAAATAATAAATTTCGAAACAAATACCTTGAAGTTCACAAGAAATGTAAAGAATTCTAATAAAAAACCATGCCTACGAAATTTTATTACTTTTCTTTTTTAAACTGGTAAAACTTATTTACTTACTAACCGTTAAGACGTGCGATACATACGAAAATCAGACGAATATCTACTCATACGAAAAGTAAAATACTATTTTTCTACTTACCTATTTAGCGTCAAAAGCATAATGCTATTTATTTTTTAACATTAAAATATACTTTTAGGCTCATGTACAATGCATAAATGAGCTCTGTATTTCACTTTTGTTTAAATCATTTCAAAAATTTTCTTTTAAACGAAGCTCATAGAAATGTTGTGAGTACTTGCACTTCATCTTAAAATTTAACAGCCTTTAGATTTAAAAAAAGGAAAAAAAGAAAAATCTGTTGTTATTGATAAATATAATGTAAACTTTGACAAATAGTGATTTTTTCTTCTAAATGATTAAGAATTAGATCCACTTTTTCGTTTATATGTGTAATGGCGTATTCGTTTATTTATTTATTTATTTATTTATTTATTTATGTTTTTTTTTTTACATTTGAGTCAAAAATTTTCTGAAGGCTATTTTGAGACTCGAATTAAAGTTCTAGAATCCCCATCATCATCTTCCGATTCTTTATTTTTTTTCGAAATTTTCTTAACTTGAAAAGTTTTCGGGGGGGGGGGATCACCCGCTCAATCTTATTTTTAAACGAAGCTTCTTAAAATTTTACTTTAGCAAGGAGTGTTCTCAGACATCCCATTCCATTTTCGAGTGAAGTAAACAGTTAATTACACAGGCTAAAACATCAATGCAGAACATAAAGCTACGAACTTACCTTATCAGGCACGCGAAATAGCTGATTCTTGATAGAAATGGAAAGATACGTGGATTCATTAAGTAACCCTCGAAACTGATTCAGTTCAGGACTTTTTGTGTATACTTGCAGATAACAAATGTCTGACATATTTTAAAACTACTGAAAAAGGAGGAAAACCCAGCTACTGAAAAGAAGAATGAAACGGGTGGCTTGTTCTCAATGAATTGTGGTTTGACGCAGGGGCGGCATTTCAGCATTTCATTTGGGAGGTCGAGTTTCTTAAATATGTATTACTACAGTGCGGTACAAAACACACATTAGCTAACAGGGAGTGGTCATGAAATTGGTTTACTATGAATGAAAATTTGTGTTTGGAAACAATTAAAATTTTAATTCATTTTCTAATAAGTTATCATACAAAACATGAATGCATGATTTTTGGAATTCGGAAGTGCAGGAAATCGTGTTACTAATCCATCAGTGCCCAGATTCGTGCTGTTTTGCCAGTACAACTAAATAGTTTTTTTTTTTTTTTTTTTTCCCCATTGCGTTTCAAAAATAACTCTCTAACCTCTTGAGACAAAAAATCTTTCTCTACTAGCTAAGCTGATTGGGATAGTTAAAAAATACTTGAAATAACAAAGTTATGTATGAAAACACTTTTTAGATCTTGCTCTTTAAAATCACCCAGGCAACTTAAAAAATTGTGAGGGGCTTAAGTTTTCATCATTGAATAATCTAGTCTTGTCGGCGCTCTCAGCTTCAATGAGATGTTATCTGCATTCAGCTCTGTTATTCACTATTCCAGACTGATGAGTTCATAACAAGGACGAAACTGCAGCCTCTGGATGTGATAACCGGTTTGTCGGTATATTGCTTCTAATTTTTCTTGCCTCATGCTAAAAATTTTGCTCATAATTGAAACATTTTATTTTTTGTTTTCAACATCCAATCCAGATAATATAGAGCCAACCATTCAAAAGAATAGTCATCATCAAATCTTGTGTTAATTTCATTCGAAACTGAATCGATTACAATATGCATCCATATAAAATCTAGTTTCAGCTTCAATTGTAGTTTGAGCTATGGCAGTATGCTGCACAGATCAATTTTAGATTGAACTGTGGTTTGAATAGTCCGAAAATTAAGAGTAGCGGATTGAAGATGTTTTGATAGAGTAAAGAATTTTTCAAAAACTTCCCTCAATACAAAAACATTGAATAAAATTTCAAACGAAGTCATACATGGTAAAGGGCATGAGCTTTTTCACCATTGTAAGACTCGTTTTGCAATAATTCTTCCAGTCGTCAAATCATTGCTTTGAAGTTTGAGAGAAATAAGTTAATGGTTTTTAACTCTTGAGGACCATTTTCTGTCACGCCGAGATTGCATAATTATAGAGTCTCATAAGGTATTTGTTGATAGTTTTTTGTTTTTTAATTCAATAATCATATGCATTTTTAAGAAGCTTCAATGAAAGTATATGATGCATTGAGCAGCTGAAACGTGTTTCTAGCAGAAGAAAGCGATAAACACTCATCAAATAAATATACACTTAAAAAATGAGCGTAAAAGTGATTGTAAAATATCAAGGAATTTTCTTGTGAAAACCATGCAACCACACCTTTTTGCACGAGTCTCTCATATTGGACATACCATCGTTACACTGGGCACACAAGTATAAAATATTTAGCCAAAATGAGGAAATGTCTTCTTTAGTTAAAATTAACCACGGTTCTCTATCATTTTTCTATGTTCTGAAAAGGCCGGAAAATACTTCATGAATTTAAGTCATCATCCAAATAACGAAAAACACTTTTTCTAGTCTGGGAATGCGTCAAGTTTCATCAAATAGTTACTGAGAACCAGCGAGTTTTTTAAAATGAACATTGATTTCCGATTTACATAAATTGAAATCACCCTTTTTCTATCATTCTGCTCATAAAATTTGGGAGTGCGACCGCCCACTCTTGCCCCCCCCCCCCCTGTTTTTGCCGCCCCTGGTTTGACGAGAGCTTGTGAACCTCTCCGAGTTGACGAGAATGGCTTCCTTTTTTCAAGGATGGAGACACATGCTTGAAGTATGGATCCATGTGAAATTTACCTGTAAATTCTATAAAGCAAACTTTTCAGGAGATGAAAGTTGTGTGTTTGGGGCCATAGTGCCTGATTTGTTCATATTGTGATCACTCTGAATAGACTGAAGACTCTGAATAGGCTGAAGGCAGACATTTTACTCACACCTCAAGGAAAGTTCAACACTTTTATTTTTGTCAAAAAATATGTTTTATTCATTTAATAGTACATACTGGGTGGCCCAGCGGGTAATGTTAGAAACAAATGAAATATTAAAACAAACAAGAGTTATGAGAAGAATTTAATGGCTTATATTGAAAGGACATATTTGGCTATTAATGATACAGAGGTTCGAAATGACCGCCGTCTTTAACAATTACAGCAGTTAAGCGGTTCTGCAGATCGGGTCTTATCGGCAGCGAAAAGCCGTCTGTTACCACAGTAGAGGTGACTGTAGTCATAGCGTTTTTAACGTCTTCCACCGACCCAGTACGTTTGAATTTGGCATTCAATCTACAAGGAAGATAATTGAAACATTTTTCAGAATAAACATGGATGCAAAAAGGAAAACATTTGTGCCGTCAAACGCACAAAATGACTCACCTTCCCATAGTCCTTTTGTTTGGCCAATTCTTGTTGTGGAACTTCTTCTGCCATGCTCGTTGAGAACTCTGCCTTCACATTTTCATCACATTTGGCCTTTTGTAGCACAATAAATACGCGAACTTCTGTCGAATATTTTTGTTCATTTTTACTAACGAGAATCACACGCTAAAGCGCATCGCACACTGAAGGAACATCGCATTTACGATTGCCCACTCAACGGAGCACGCGCACGAAGTTTGGCTTCACTCACTTGCACCTAGCGCCATCTATTGGACTTTGTTTCAAACATTACCCACTGGACCACCCGGTATCAACACAATTTCATCTCCATATACATTGTTTCAGTTGTAAGCACACGTAAACTAAGGGGTTGTCAGTAATTAATATGAATCAAAAATCGTATGAGTAATTGGTCTCAAACAAAATTGTTCGTGTTTCATTCTTTTTGTTTTGGATGTAATTAAGAACATCGTTTCTAATAATTTATCCAGAAAGTCTGACGGGGAGCAATATTAACTCAAGCTCTAAAATTGATCAGCGGTTCTCAGACTGTGGAGCACGACAGCTTAGAGCTCCGATACTTACAATAAAGGGATATAGTCATCAGCGAGTATACTTTTTTGAGTTAAAATACAAGGTGTTTCAAAATGAATAGCTGGATTTTAACATGTTATAATATTTATTACACCAATCTTACAGCCAAAAGTGATATATCAAATGAAAGAGAAACTCAAACAGTTTTATATAATAGCCTACAAGTGTTCAATGTCAGCACCATTCGTCGTTCGGCACACGTCAAGACGATATGCAAGTTCTTCCCAAACTTTGAAGAGTGGCTCATTAGTAATTGCTGCAACAGCTGTTTCAATCTTGTCCCTTATTTCGGGAAGATCGGCTGGCAGTGGAAGCACATACACACGGTCCTTAATAAACCTCCAAAGATAAAAATCACATGGCGTTAGATCGGATGACCGTGGAGGCCATGGGAAACAAGCCCTGTCATTAGGCCCCTTACGGCCAATCCAGCGGTCGGGTACAGTTAGGTTAAGCCAATCGCATACCTCATTATGCCAGTGAGGCGGCGCACCATCTTGTTGAAAGATGAAGTTTTCTGTAAAACACAAAACGCTTTCTGCGCTTTAGTCACCATCTTTGCTACAAGCGCTTTCTAGCGGATTGCAGCAGAAACATTCCACGCGCATGAGCACTGATGCAAACAAACAAAACTGTTTGAGTTTCTCTTTCATTTGATACCTTGAGAATAGTCAATGTCTACCATCCAGACACCACGGAAATCGATGTAGACCTCTTCCAAGATCTCGTGAACATAACGACTGACACAAAAATTCTGCTCGGAGATTTCAATGCCAAATGTCCCTCGTGGGGCATTTCTACTCTATATCAGAAGGGATCTCAAGTTGAAGATCTTCTCATCGACATAAATTTCTCAGTCCTAAACAACAATCATGTTACTTATGTCTCAAAAACCAATGGCACTGCGTCAGCTCCTGACATTACGACAATCAACCACCAACATGAACAGCTTACTTCTTGGAATGTTCTTGACAGTGCTATCAGCGACCATTTTCCAATTCTCACCAGGCTTTACTTGACACTGGATACGCCTGAGCAAAGCAAAAGATCCTGGAACTTCAGGAAAGCAGATTAGCTTCAATTCACGTCAAAGCTCGAAGAATTCTGCGACCTGATTGAGCAATCCTCTCTTAACAACATGGTTTCTCCCTTTAACTCGTTCGTACAAAAAGCCGCAAAACTTTCCATTCCTAGGGGAAAGAGAAAAGCCGACTGGGTGCCCTACTGGAAAGACAGCCACATTGAAGCACTTATATCGGAAAGAGATGCTCTGTGCGCAGAAGTTCAGAACAATAACATACATCAACAGCTGTCATAGAGTTGAGGAGGAAATATCCTCGTGCAAACGCCAGAAATGGGCGAACTTTTGTGCTACCTTAGATCCCAGAAGAACATCACAACACTGGAATATCATTAAGACCCTGAATAATCGAGCCTCGCAACCACCGCAAGATACTCAAGAAGCAAACTCCATTACTTGCCGTGGAAAACTAGCGCGCACCAATATTGAAAGTGCCAATATGCTTGCCGATTTCTACACTAACAACAGCAAGCTCACTTTTAGCAAATCAGACAGGGCTACCCTTAAAACCACAAGAAGATTAATCCAAAACTTTTTCAACCCCCCCAAGAGCAACATCTTCTCTGACACTTTCACAGATGAAGAACTTGATTCTGCCATCTTAAAACTCGATCCGAAGAATGCTCCAGGCGCTGACCTCATTTTTGGCTACATGATCCAACATTTCAGCGACAAAGCCAAGAAAAGGTTACTAGATATCTTCAATCTCTCCTGGACTTCCGGCAAGCTCCCAAAGATTTGAAAAATCTCTATTGTTATTCCGATTATGAAGACAGGCAAAAAGCCTCTGACTGCAAAAGCTGGAGGCCAATTTCACCTACCAGTACACTGTGCAAGCTTATGGAGCGAATGATTCACTCGAGAACCATGAACTGGCTAATTCAAAAGAGACAAATACACTTCTACCAGACAGCCTACCGAGCTCAACACAGCTCAGTGGATCAGCTTTTTAACCTTTGCCAATCAATTATTGATGGACTCCAGAAAAAACCCCATGAAAAAACGGTTGCTGTCTTCCTCGACCTGTCTTCTGCTTTTGACCAAGTTTGGCGACAAAAACTCATCCACATTGCCCATGAGGCTGGCATCGAGGGAAATGCACTCGTATGGATAAATGAATTCTTAAGAAACAGACGTTTCGCAGTCAGATTCAATAAAGCAGTCTCTAAGACATGCAAAACATGGGCTGGTGTACCACAGGGCTCTGTCTTGAGCCCTCTGCTCTTTCTCCTCTACATGAACACAATCGATTCCTATATCCATAAGAATACCAGGATCGCCTGCTATGCAGACGATATTGCTATTTGGTGTACAAATCAAGATCTCAATTCCTCCCAGAAATGTCTGAATCTTAGCCTGAAAGGCACTGCAACATGGGCTGCAGATCTTAAACTTGCTATTAACCCCAATAAATCTAACTACTGTGTTTTTTCAACTGATCGGAAAAATCGTGGCACCTTCCAACCGGTCTTTAGAATTGAGGACTCCAATATTGAGCGAGTTGAAAATCCCAAATATATGGGAGTGATTCTAGATCCAGAATTGAGATTTACAAAACATCTGAAAATCAGAGCAAATAAAGGTCTAAAGAAATTGAATATCCTCCGCAAACTCTGTGGCACAAACTGGGGATCAAGATCATCAACATTAAAAAGTACCTACTGCGCTGTCATCAGGCCGATGCTCGAGAATTGCTCCCCTGTTTGGGCACATGCGTCCGATTCTGCGAAAGACATTTTAGACTCAGTCCAGTATAGAGCATCCAAAATTATCATCGGTGCAGTGTCATCTGCTAATAACACCAAGATTGAGCTCGAAAGTGCTCTTGTTTCCCTCGAGAACAGACGGAAATTTGCTACTGTGAAGTTCACAAACAAAATCGGAAGCCACAATAAAGACCACATTGCTTACAGAGCTTTCGACGCTTGGACAGGCACATCAAGGCTTTAGAGATCATCAACACTGCAGATAGACAGGTATATCAGAGAGGCTATTCATCTTGCCCATTTTTCCTTGGACATAACTCAAGAACCACTCTTTTCATTTAGACCTCCTAAGAGTGCTAAAATCAATACTTACCTACTTGAACCATGTTCTAAAAAAGAACCCACTGAAATCTTATTACAGAAAGGCGAAGACACTTCGTTTACTTGCCAAAGAAAACAATGTATTAATCTACACAGATGGTTCCTCTGACATTGACTGCACTGCAAAAAATAATTGTTGTTTTTACAGTAATATACTGCTTTTTCCTACAGTTTAATACTGCTGTGCTAAATAACAGAGAAAAACTGTAAAAATATTTTAGATTGCGCAAAACGATGCGCAAAAGGTGTTTCTTTCATACGGGAACAGAAACTAATGAATTCAAGATATTGGCAGCCATGTTTTTTGATGATTCGGATGTGCTGAGGCAGGACTGTTCAACTGTAATTCAAGTTAAAGGTAAGTGCTGGTTATATTATATTCATTCCCTTTTCCTCAAAATATAGTTTTCTTTATCATCGAAAATGTATGTAAAATAACAGTTTATTTTGAAATCACAATTCGTATCCTAATATTCGTTGATGCTGACTTTGCAATTTCTTATAGTTGCTAAGTTGTAGCGATTGCTTTCTAGCAAAAATCCGAGTAGTTGTGATTCTGAATATTTTATTGCACGTGTGATAGTTTTTAAACATTTTCTGAAACTCAAATTTTATTTAAAAATAAATCAATTCCTTTCTTGATCGTATTTAGAGTTATTAGAACATTAAACTTTGTGTACGATTACATTTTGTGTTATATACTATGTCAGTGCTTAAAATTTAAATTTTTATTTTCTCTAGTGAATTTTTAACCTATCGCGATTGACTTCTTTCTTCTGTTTTTTTTTTCTTATGTTCAGTTTTAAATTCTTTAACATTTTGCATTTAACCATTTTATTGAAAAACTTTACGTTATAGCATCAGTAGCTTTTATACATAATTCGATGAATAAAATGAAAATAAATAAAATAACAACGTGACAGAGAGCCATGCAAACAGTATACAATTTACTGATATTTTTTGCTGAAGAATTTGTCACTGTGGAAATACAATACTCTGATGTCTGAACGACTCAAAATTCTCTGAAATCTGGAGCCAGCTTTCATACTTAACGGTCGAAAGTAAACTAATAATAATTGAAAAAATCATCAATAAAGAACTCAAAAAAAAAAAAAAAAAAAAAAAAAAACTCAAAAAATAAGCATTTTAAAATACAAACACGAAACCCTTGTGTTTTAAAAGTTTTATATTTGCGTCAGCAGGAAATTAAAGTTTTACTTCAGGAAAATTGCACTAGTACCATTGAAACTTGGGAACGTAAAAATAATTTTAGAAACTATATTCAAAGGCACTCAATTGGAGGTCACGGGAAGTCTCTATGACCTCCCCAAAAATGCCATACTGGGAAAATTTTGTCTGGCTATTCGGCAAATTTGGGGACATAATTGTAATGTTGCAATTTTTAAATTCTCGAATGTGCAAATTTCATTAGATATTGTACTTAATTGTGCTTACTTAATGTGTGCATTTACCAGTATTTTATTAATCGGCAAATATTTAAGTTCCATTTGGCAAATTGAGATTATACGCCTTCCCAACATATTTAAGTTCAGGCCATGCCTGGCTATATTTTAAAATTTTCAGCTTTTCATTTCTGATCTGGCAGTGTTTCGTTCTCGTCAAAATTACAGCTTTTAAATTTAAAGTAGAATATTTACATTATTATGCATTGTTTGTCATATTTTATTCGCTTTCAAGGGCATGCTCATTTAGAAAAGTAGATGCTCGAGAAACTACAGTAGAATTTGAAACTCTTACAACCTTGAAACTCATCAGTTTCCTTACATTTTAACTTTTAGAACACTTTGAGTCTTAAATTTTGGCATCAACATGTTCAGGATGAAGACAAAAAGTATATTATAAACAACGAAAAGTGTGATTCTGTACTTCACTGTCTTTCACTGCTTATCAAAAGTAACTAGTATGTTGTGGCCATCACGAAACTTTCTTCTATATTTTTCTTTTTTTTTCTGATCCCTCCCCATGCTTGACGAGGAAGCAATATTCCCAACAAAAACAAAATTACCCATGCAAAAACTTGACGACCATCCCAATGTCTGAATTATTGCAAAAGCAAAGCAAAGAGCGAAAATTGAAAGTTATTTTAAAAGCCTTGCTTGAATTAATTACAAATATTTTATTTGTTAACAAACATAAGATGGCAACAGTTAAAAATTTTAAATCATTGAGATAATATTTCCTATCATTTCCATACAATTAAAATCACGAGAAATACGCAGACGACAATCTATTACGATTTATCTTTCTTATTGTTGCATTAATAAAAGTATTTTTATTCGCAAAAAAAAAAAAAAAAAAAAAAAAAATCAACACCTCTTGGAGCGATCGGTGTCAAAATTGAACCAAAGCCTGTTTACAAATGGATTCACATATATTCCAAATTTCAACCAGAACGTAGCATTACTTCTTGAGATAGGGCACTCAAAATGGAAAAAGAGAACGGGTGATTGCGCTACCCCCTTTTTAGCTGTTGACACAAAAATAAAATCAGTTCTTATACCCACTAAGGGCTACTTGCTGATATATTTTTCTTTCATTCCGTTCATTATTTCTTGAGATACAGCAGTCACAATTGACGACAAAAAACGTTCTATAGCTCAACCCCCGTTTGAGTTATTGACACCAAAATTGGAACATGTTAACAGGAACAGGTGCTGATTGAGCACCTGTTTTTGTTAATACCAACATATGGACCAAATTTTGTTTGATTCCGCCAGTTACTTCCTGAGGAATAGCAAGCACGCGTAACTCGAAAAACGTCCCATTGCTCCACCCCCCTTGGAGGAATTCGCGCCAAAAACTAATGGCCACAAGTTCACATAGGGGCACATATGTGTACTAAATTTCGTTCGATTTCATGCGGTAGTTTTTGTTGTAGAGCGGCCACAAAAAACTGGTCACACACAGACGTGACACACATACATACACACACACACACACATACATACACACACACACACAGACAGACAGACATTTTCCAAAAATGGTCGAAATGGACTCAGCACACCTCAAAACGTTCGAATCCGTCAAAATTCGAAATTCGAAAATTTGCACAAATCCAATACTTTCTTCTATATATTAGATATAGAAGAAAGTAAAAAATGTGTCAGATTGTTATCCGTGTAAAATGAAAAAATCGGAGAATTTCGTTTAAACCTGTAACGGAGATTCAAGCCAACACCCGGTAAGACCTTTTGCAATTGAATACGATGGGTTCCTTAGCAGTTGAGTTCTTTAATGCGGGGTGGGGGGCGATTATTTTCACAATAATAGACGATTTTTCAAGAAATTCTCCAGTTTATTTCTTTAAGAAGAAAAGTGAGGTTTAAGAACATTTTGTCAGGTTTCAAAAGATAAGAGAGATTTGTGGCAAAGCTCCGATAACGGAAAGGAATTTCTGAACTCCTGGTTTGAAATTTACCTTAGCGACCACCAAAGCATAATAATCGAAAAAACCAACAAATCCTCTAGTTAACAAAGTAGCGTCATAGAACACTATAAGTCAACATTAATTGAATGGAAACTTTGAAATGAATCAGGTTTGCCTCAGCAGTTCTGAGCCGAAGCAGCTATGTACTTCCACTGCTTACGGACTAGAGCGGCTTTAAAAGGAAAAACCAAACCCTTTTTTGAGCTTTTTGGGGGAAGAAAGCCATCTATTAAACAAAACCTATTTTGAGCTATTTGGGGTAAGAAAGCCATCTATTAAACACTCCCGGAGTTTTTTTGGATGCATTTCGTATATTGGACTTCCAAAACAGAAAATAAACAAATTGGATATTAGAACTCAACAAGGAGTCATGGTAGGATATGCGTTTCATACGAAAGGTTACAGAATTTGGGATCTCAAAAATCGCGAAGTGACAGAAACGCTGAATGTTAAATTCGATGAAAATAAATTCTGGACGACCCCCCCCCCCCCTCAGGAACGAGAAACAGAGGGACACAATTTTATTTCACTACTGAGTAAATCTGAAGTAGCAGAAGAATATCCTGAAAATCATAAAATAGCATGTTGAGAATTAATTGGGTTAAAGCAAGTCCAAGGCAAAATAAAGAATACAGGGATAAGTATTATTCTATTGACACGACGGTTCTAAAGTCCGAATCGTGAAAATAACATTGAATATGACACAAAATATTTTAATTTCACTTGTGATGATAATTCAAGAAAAGTATAGGATTTTTATGAAGATAGGGGGGGATAATTCAAGTATGCTAGAAGCTAACATTTCCGAGATTTAAATTTGACAAAACGGAATGGCTCAAGAAATTCAGGTGATATGAGAAAGAAACGTTTACGTATTGGTTCCATTGAATGAAAGTTTTAGAAAGAAAAAAGGGTACAGATGTTTTTTTTTATTTAAAAACAAATGAGCAGAATGAAATAATGCGCTTCAAGACCAGACTGGTAATTTTAAATACCCACCAGGTGGGGGGGGGGGGTACTTTTCGAAAGTGTTTTCTCCAGTAATTTCCTTTCCTTTGATTGAGGCTTTCTTTTCAATTTTTGTGTATAAGCTACATTGAGTCCATTTCCATGTAGATGCTTGCAATGCGTATCTATATGCGGATGTAAAAGAGGAGATTTGTGAGACAACCTGAAAGGTTTGTTCGTCCCTGAAATCTAAATTTTGTCTGTAAATTGAATAACTCATTGTCATTCTGATACAGATTACGCCTCGAATCACGACGACCGGATTTCAATGGAGGGGGGGAGGGGGGCTTGTAGTGTTTTTGGATAGGGTACGAATAATATGGTGGTACATTCAAACAAAAATGCGTACAACTGTCAACGATGGAAGCGGAGTTTATTTCAATTAGTGAATAATCTAAGGATGTGGGTTAAAAGAATTTTAAATCAATTGGCTACGAAAAGAGTTCAGAATTTTAGATTGCCACAGTACAGAGTACTATTAATCAATCTAGTTGCAATCGATTTTTCTAGTTCTGCAATAGAAAATTGCAGAACTAAGTAGATTGATGTGGGGTACTATTTCCTAAGGAATTTGATTGATAAAAATGAATTTGGAATACAATTTGATGAAACAAAAAATAATGTAGCTGATTGTTTTGCAAAACCTTTCTCTAATGAAAACTTACATAAAGCTTGAATTGCAATGACATATTTTTTCTAGGGTTTTTTTTTTTCTTTTTTTTGAAATGTTTCAATTATTCCATTATGTTTAAGTTATAATTTGTGCATACAAACGGATGGCCTGTAATATATTTCTATTTTTTTTATTCATGTCTTAAAGTATTTCATTCCAGCCGCCTGAATTTCCTTCATCTAAATTTATTCACTAATGCAATATTATTTCTATGAGTTTAGTGGTACCAAAATTGAATGAGTGGTCTCATTTTATCAAGATGGCAATTCGTGGTTGTGTTCCGCTTGGAATTTCAAAGAAGCCTTTAGTCTGAACGATGTTGCAATGATTCACTTAGTGACATGAATGCCGGTAATGGAAGTTTATAAGTACCTTTTTCATTTATATTTTTATGTTTTAGGATGTAATTTGTAATCAAAAATGCTTTTGAGCTTTAGAGCGTTCTTAGTCACTAAAGCCTATCCTACGGTCTGTGTGCCATATTGGGCCCCTGAAGCTGATTTTTGTGTGCCCGTTGTCAGGTTTTATGTTACAATCAAGAACTATGTATTGGAACAAGATAAACTAAATTTTGTTTTGATTAAAATGTGATGGATCATACAATTCATTTACGTCTGGGTTTTTTAAACTTGTAATTCAATATTGGTTTTTATGGGTAGTTGAAAAATATCATTTCAAGAATCACCGGAATATAGAAATTTCTGTTAGTGCTAAATTAAACGTAATTTATTTCATTATTTATTTATTTTTTTATTTTTATTTTCCAGTACATTTTGGAGCACTGATTCTTTGTTTTTACATGTTAGTAAAATTGAAGGAACCAAATCAGAATGTTAAGTTCTTTATTATTTATTGTACGTATGTTTGTAAAAATTTAAAGGAACAAAATTTAAAGTTAACTTTATAATGAGAGCAACAATAAGATTAGAGTTTAAAGTACGATGTATTACAGCGTATGAAACTTTCTTCGTATATTCAGACTTGTGACACTTATCAAACAAAATTATAGATTATTTTTATTGTAATGTAAATAAAAAGCAGTTATTTTGCAAATGTGAGCATATTTAAATTTACAGTTAAAAGAGGTGCGGTCTTCTGGCAAGCATTTCCAAGAAGGGAAGCATTGTTTACAGCAAGGACGGCGGGCCAAATGTGGACTTACAATTTCTTAATGATTAGAACTGGCAGTATCAGATTTAATCTATTTCTTGACATGTTTGTCGATTTATTCTTTTGTTAAAAACTTTCAACTTTTCTGATCGATTTTCACTTTTTACTGAATTGACTTTAACTAAGTCATCTTGATTTTGCGAATATAGAATTGTTTCTTCCGAGTTTCAGGTAAATTCTGAAAAACTTAAAGATAAATTGTCTAAATCCTATCAAAAGAAGTAGCACTTAAAAAAAAAAGCCGCCGGCGGATTAAATGGGGATATCGATAGCTGTTCAAAACGGGGGGGGGGGCGTCCACATTTTAAAAGACATAAAATATAAATGAAACATCTTAAATTATGCTTAAATATTAAGACAGATATAAGATAGAATGCTCTTACGGTATTATTTTATTCCAACTCAAATGATTTTTTATGCAGTCCCTTAGTACATAGAAAAAAAGCTCCAAAAATTAAATTTAAACAATATAATAACACAATTGTGGAATAAAATATATGAAACAAAAATATTTCAAAAAATTACAAGTAAAATATTTCATATTAAGTGCAGAAATCTAAATTATTTTACATCACACATTGTTTCATATTCAGATTTCTAATAATGGGCAGCTGTCGAAGAAAAAGAATACGAAGCTGGTATTAGTTGAACATAGCTCGAGCTGTTAACAAGTGTTGGAATGGAATATGAGTTAAAGAAAAAGAAAGAAAAAACATCTACGGTTTTCAGTGCTACTATAGCAACTCGGGGAGGGGGGGGGGCTAAAAGAGGCTAGATACAGTATTCATTATTTTAAATGAATACCTCAATATTTTCCAATTGGTTGTCCTAAACGTCGACCTTGCTCCATTTTCTAAAAAAATAATTCTCTACCGCATCCTAATTATTGCTTTGAAGTAAACATATTGCAATCCAATAATCTGGAGCCTATTATAAGAAGAAACTAGTTTCAAGTTTTATTATCCTTAAGATATATATTCTCCCGATCACCAATCACTTCAGTTATCCGATCGAAAAAAATAAATATTACTCTTAATCAACGGTCTCTTATGTATTACAAAATCCTTCAAAACTACCGAAAGTTAGAAGGATTTTTTTTAATTGTATTTCAGAAACCAGTATAAGTCTATTTCTTGACATGGAAGATAAAATGTAAGATTATGTTCTTTTTGTTTTCTTTTTTGAGTTCTTATGTAAAGTATTCAGATTAGGTCTATTTCAATTAGACACTAATAAACCACCGTTTCAATTGCGTAGTTTCCAAATTGCTGCACAGCAGTTTTTTTTTCTCCTTAAAACAACATATTTAGCGCTTACTGGTTCCTGAAATAAACGATTCAATTACAATTTAGGTATATGTTAAGCGGTTTCAAAATAAAAGCAACTCCCAAGGCAATCTTAATTTCAGATCATTCAGAGTCATAATTTTAATTATTTTAGGGCGTATTTTTATACCTACGTAATTTGATTTTTCCATGAATGTTTTTTGGTGTCCACAAGTTTTACGAGATTCTAACAATTTTTATTTTGACAGATGCTTTCATGATATAAGGCCTAGTGATGGCACCTAAGTCGGCAAAGATGTCACAAAGAAGAATCAAGTTTGTAATGGATAAATATTGGCCTTGAAAAAATTAGCATTCGGTTTTAAATGAATTTCTGCAATTTCACTGTAAAAACTACTAATCGATATTTATAGGTGATGTATACGAAATAAAATAATTTGGCAATTTTTAATGGTGTGAATGTTTTATTTTTTCTCATGAAAACAGTATAACATAATATAAAGTTATATAATTTTTGGAGTAGTAAAACCAATTTTTAACTTTAATACTAGTACTCATAAACCTGCAGATTTTATTATACCGAGTGAAAAAAATTTTCTGTTTAGTAGCTCTGGAATTTTAAACCGTCACATATTTATAGTTTTCATCTATGTAAACTTTAAAAGGTTAATAGGATAAAGTATTATTTAATCTATAATAATCAGTTTAGAATAAAAACCATTCTGTGCAGTCTAAATGCTGTATACTGCACATATGGTGTGAAATAAAATTAGTTTGTTACTAGTATTTCTCAAATAAAGTAGATCCAAACGCAACTTATAACATTAAAAAAAGAAGAAAACCATGAAAATATTCTGTTTTACCATAAAAGAAAAATAAATGCATATAATTGCATGCATCAAGTTAAAATAAACTTAAAGGTTTAATGGATTGCATATTGCAAAACACTTCTCACGTTATGCTGCACATTTTAGCATTACAATAATGCTGGAAGTGAAAAAAGTACTTTTACTGAAGATATGATGTAGTATTTTCAGTTATATATAAAAAAACTTTCTCATTTTTACTACCTCCATGGATCAAAAAGTTTTGTATTATGAAAAAGCTATAACTGTTCTTAAAATAAAGCTTCAGACCATATTTTGCAATTTCCTTCAATTTGAAAACTTTTAAGTCTACAATAGAGCTAAAAGTTTTTTGTAGACGTGAAAATGCACCACTTTTTCTTCTTTAACATGTGTTTATAAAATATTGAGATGGGGCATTGATTTATTTTGTGTACAAGGAAATTAATATCAATAAAACATATATTTAGCAGCAGTTAACTATTTCTATGGAAAAGTGTTTTATATTTCTTTATTTGTCGCTTTTCATAGCCTAAAACATTATTTTTGTTGTTGAAAAACTTAAGAAAAGGAACAGATTTCGTATGTAGGCTGATTTATACAACGTACATACTGACTCAATTGCTTTATTTTTCGATATTGTTCTTCAGCTGTAAAAGCAGTGATTTCGGCTATGAAAAGAAACGGTGAAAAAACCCTTTTGCATAAGAATTGATAACTTCATTTTATGGTTTACTGCTGTTAATTTTACTGTACAAATCATTTATAAAACCGTATACTACTGCTGCTTTTATGGCACAATTCAGTTGATTCCGCAGCATAATACTGCGAACTTTACAGTTTGATACTGCTGATTTTGCAGGGCAATTCCGTTACAAAACAGTATATAACTGTTAATTTTACATATTATCTCTGTTAAATTTACAGGTCAAGTCATTCCTAAAACAGTATATTACTGCTGATTTTACAGTTTGATACTGTAAGTTTTACAGGGCAGTTTTATTAAAAAGCAGTATATTACTGCTAATTTTAGTTTGATACTGTAAGTTTTACAAGGCAGTTTTATTAAAAAGCAGTATATTACTGCTAATTTTACAGTTTGATACTGTAAGTTTTACAGGGCAGTTCTATTAAAAAGCAGTATATTACTGCTAATTTTACAGTTTATCGCTGTAAATTTCACAGTAAAAGTCTGCTATAAAACAGTATATTACTGCAAATTTTACAGTTTAGAATTGTAATTTTTGCAGTTTTTCTTTGGAATGCGAGCTGCCAGTATTTTACTGTAAAAACAACAGCTTTTTTTTTTGCAGTGTGTAATAGAGGAGGCGTAGGCATCTCCATCATTTTTCCTTTAAGAAACAACGTCTAACTTAAAATACCCATTCGTTCGCCTCGGTCAGATCGCCTCAAACTTCACCAGCGAACTCATTGCTATTAAAGCGGTTCTTTCTTATTGTCTCTCTTTCCCTACTCCTAAAAACCAAATGGATGAAATTATGATCTTTTCCGACTCAAAATCAGCACTCGAAGCCATACGTAACGGTGTGACAAGACTGACGCAAGAAATTAATTTTCTTATCCACTCACTCAACATGACTTGTGTTCTCCAGTGGATCCCCGCTCATGTCGGAATCGAGGGAAATGAGTGTGCAGATGCCCTAGCAAAGGAAGCACGTGACCAAGATCAACCTCTAACAGCCACCTTCACAGACGTGAATGCTGTTGCCAGGCGAAGGATCTTCGATCAGCTTTTCAGCAAGGCAACAATCCCCGACCGTCACTGCTCAAGAAACCTCTCTTCTACAATAGCTAGGCTACGCACTGGACATTTCAAGGATATGAAGATATTACCAACTAATAATGAATCCTATCCCATCTGCAAGCACTGTTCCCATTTACAACTTACCCCGGATCATGTTTTTAATTGTCAGGCCATTATTCGCTCCCTCCTCCAACTTGGAGCACTACCAATTGAAATCATGTACAGCCATCGGGCTCCAGAACTAGCAGATCTTGTTATCAAGACTTTTGGAGACATCTAAACCTTTCGCACTCTGCACGTCATCAGACACGACAACAACAACATCACTTGTGACTGTAAGTTTGGTGTAATCAATATTATAACAGGATAAAACCCCGCTATTCATTTTGAAACACAATTTATTAATGTTTGATGAAACATGTCCATTATTTAGTAAAGTTTATTATTTACTAAAAAAATCAAATTTTTCTGAACTTTTATGCAGGTTTGTAGTTACAATCAAGCTTTTTGCTTTAGAAATCTTACTATAGAAAATATTTATGTTGTCTAATAAAAAGAGAAGATAACGACGAATCTTGGGGTTACAATTTACCCGTTCTTCACCTTCAATGCTAAAAGGTCGAGGAACGCTAAAATCGAAAAACCATTTCTCACGGGAAGCTAATTACCGCTATGTTTTTACATCATGTCCATTTTCATTTCATGTCATATTTTTTTTACTTTCATTGCCACTAAAAGTAGTGTAATTTACAAAATGTTAAAATACATAAGCACAATAAATACCCTCTAAAGAGGCTTGCTAATAATGCTTTAACAGATTGTTTTTATTAAAATGTATCAGTTTTAACTTTGTATTTACTTCACCAAAATTCGTACACATACTTAATAAAATCTGCTTGAATTGAATTTCAACGAGAAAAAAACCCCTTCAAAAAAAAAAAAATAAATAAAAAAATAAACCGTAAAACAAAATAAAAGGCAACATAATATTCCTTCCTGGCAAACATCAGGTACCTGTATCCAAAGGAAGAATTCTTAGTTTAAGATAAATGACTCGAACTTTCTATACTAGCTTGAAATAGGTGTTATTAATCATATCTGGCAAGTGTCACTAAAGAGCGTAGAATATAGCAACTGTGTTTGCTTAGTTAATATGTTTTTTTACTTGTCAACGGTTACCGGCCTTCCATCTGGCTCACACTTTATCACGTCAAATATTGAAATAACTTGAACGATCGATTCTGTGTCACGCAAGATTCGATAAGAATTTTTAACCCCGTGCTACGTGTTTAAAAATAATGAACGTTACGCAAAATGAAAAATGATGTATGGAAGGAGAAGTTGATGAGCACAAAAGAAAAAACTAAGTATTTATATCATTGAATTGTTTTGATAAAGTTGATGTATTACTGCCATGTTTATTCATGTTCAAAAAATTTATCTTTTTCTCATTTTTAAATTTGTCAAATCAGTCTTAAATAAATGTTTTGACTTCCTACTGCTCTTACTCTAGATCATTTTTCTGCGAACAGAGTCCAGTCTAGACCGTACGTTCAAAAACACACGAAAAGTTGAAGTGTATGAGTTACAGAGACTTAAAAAAAAAGGAGAATACACATAACTAAAGCGAGCAACATAAAAAAATGTTTTTAAAATGTGATAGCCACAAAGAGTTTTACAATGCAAAAATCATTACGCAAGACATTACATTTACAGAAGTACAGCCAAGACTCTGTAGTTTGATTAAAAGACATGTAGAAATTAAATCCAAAATATTATACAAACTGATTAAATTTAAACATCCAAATGCTCTCTACAGCTAAAAAATATCGTAAAGTGATTTATTTTTTTTCAATTAGAAAAAATAAAGTAGGCAACGCTAAGAAAATGGTCCTTTGCAAAATTAGCGCATGCAATCCTTAAATCATATGTGACCTTTAAACTAGTACTTACGTAAAGTAAGAAATAACAACATCAAAAAGTTCAAATTTCAGATTACTGCAAACACGTGTTTCAGTCTTACAAGAAACGCATTTTTCAATGCAAAAAGTTATGAGCTTATGGATTAAATAAAAACAACTGATAAGCTCATTACTGTTTACACTGAAAAAGGCTTTCCTTGTAAAGCCGAAACACGTGTCTGCAGTACTCAGAAATTTGAGTTTTTTGACGTTGATATTTCTTATTTTACTTTTCAGAACAAAGGTATTTATTTATCTTATCTTTGGTCTTAAGTAACTTTATATATATAAAAAAAAAACTTTTTTGGATGTAAATGGGGATTCGGAAAATAATAATTTTTCTGAAAAACGTTTGCTAAAACGCTTGATCCGCTATCTGGAAGGAGTTCTTAGCTAGATAGGTTATCAGGTTTTGAATACATTTTTATTGAAATTTCTTACAGTGGATGTTAATGCATACTTTTGAGAATAGGAGAGAACTTGTTAAAATCTTTGAAAAATGCTTGTCCTTCTTTATATATTTGCTTGAAAGGCGTTTGAACGCATCACTGTCTTTTGAACAATATACAATTACTTTCGTGTTTTGTGTATGGATAAAAACGCAGTTTTCATCAAAAAAGAGATCCAAGTAGCATTTACTCACACATGGTATCTTAAAAAACACTTTTATAGTGAAATAAACAATTAAAGATTATTTCGGTGCAACAATTCCTTAATTATTGTTTTAATCTTAATCAGAAGTGTACTTTAAAATAAAATAAAATGAACCTTTTTGCTTATTTCCTACCTTTTGAAGACAAGAAAAAAATATTAATCATGATTTAAATGCAATTAAAACCATCTGCTACTAAATTATATTATAATACCAGTAAATAATCAATTTAAAAATACTCTTGAAGATCTACTGCGCAGCTCACGGAAACCGTTGTTTGCTCGAAAGTCATTTTAGCAGCCCATGAGAAAGAGCGTCTGCTGAGCGAAAAAATATCTTCCATCAAACTTTAAGCAAACAAAGTACGGTTATTGGATTTCACGATTTTCGTGATTGAACTGCTGGAAAATCAGTTTATTCTTTTTGTTTTCTTTGAGCGCCAAAAGATAAGCGAGTGATTTATAATTGATTTTTTCTCGTTTTATCTTGTGAAGATAATCGATTTTGTAGCATTTCATTAAAATAAAAGCAGAGTTAAAAAAACGTTATCAACACGATGGTAATTTTTTTGTGCATAAATGTATATATAAAATGTTTTATTAAAACGTTCAAAATTGCATTTTTCACCGAAATTGTTAAATATACAAAACTAAATATTATAATTACATGTTCAAGCATTTTTTGAACATAAATAAAGGATTGAATTAAATTTATTCATTAAAATCAAAAAACAAAAAATGTATTTTTAGATTTATAACTAGCAATATATGTTAAAAACAAAGGTATATAAATTCCTAAATGTTTTAGTACGGTGTATTTCTTACTAAGGGTTAAAAAAAAAACATTGTAAAAATTGTGCATATGTTTTTTTTTTTTTTTTTAAACTTAATCTATTAGTTTTGAAGCTACAATTATGCAAGTTTTATGTGACAACAGTAAAAATACTTATGTTATGAAAAGCCGTTAAAAGCACTCTCAAAATGGCACCATCCATGCAGGAAAAAAAGAAAGTGTGTTTCGTTTTGGAATACAGTAAAACTGCATAGTTTATAGTTGTCCAAATGCATTTTTAAATGAAATTTGTTAAATACGGAGTGCATTAAACGTCATCGAAAGTTGAGTAAACAGGCTCTCGTGAATAGTCTAGCATTGGTTGGATTACACTTGCTGGATCATACACTATGCCATTGTTGGACTGACCAACGATATCCTCAACAATAGCTCCTAGTGACTTTATCCAATGGGATTTTGTTAAATACAAAGTGCTCGTTCTTTCATTTCCTTCTCTCCGGTAAAATCAAATGAAATGGAATTAACACCATGTAGCAGTGGATAACCGAGGATATCACTAATAGTATATACAGCATTACGAGTGTGGCAAGTACTACCGCATTGATATTTTTCTTAAACTGGAAGGACACACATATAACATCGATATTAACTTGTATAACTATATAGTTTTACTTTACATTTGAATTACTGAACTAAAGTACTTACAATTTTCACAGGAATTGGAAATATCTTGTATGCTGTAAGAAGAAAAAAGGTGGTCAGTCCATTGATTTTTATAGCAGTTATATAAAGCAATTGTGATCAAAGAAGGTATCACAAAGCTGCATTTCCTGATGGCTCTATCGCTGTCATGTTTTTGTCGTGAAGTAGAGAGTCTTTGAACAGACAAATGGTATTGTATTTTTACAGTCACACACTGCTATTTCTGTGACAAATAAGTGCATGTGTGCAAATGCCACCAATCAAATTATTGTTGGAATTTTTTTGATAAGCGTATTAGTTTTATTGGAGCATGATTTCTCACTCAATGAGAATAAATGTCTTTAGTTGTGTGCAATGTTTGCTCTTGGTAGGACCATATTATAATCATCGTCTCATTTCTTGAATAAATTTCTAGTGTCATCTAATCCTAATATCAGTATGACGTTTTTATTTGTTTGTGCATGACATTTACATTTATGTTTCCTACAAACTTTACTGCGGTTACTCACATGTGCTTTTTCGCCTTTATATATTTTGCAAACACACTGTAACAACAGAGCCTGGCTCATCTGAAGTTCTATGGTGCTTCTTGATAACAATGTACAGTTGATGTAGAACGCTTCAAACGCAGTTTCAAGTTGTTTCTTTAATAAGTCCGTTGAAGTGTTAAGTTCGAGTCATGTCTAACTGGATTTACACTTTATCGTATGGGGGATAATTTGACTGATATGCCAAACTTCTCTTCTTTATGATACAATAACATGTTTTTTAGCTATGTTTGTTCCAGCTATTTCGCAAAGTTTCACATGTTTTGAACATTAGCATAAGTGTTTTGAAAAAGCTAAAATAATTAAAACTCTGAGAAGTTTTATTAATACGAATCAAAAACTCATATGATACGACTATTAAAAAACACTCTACGAAAAACGCACGGAAAATCTCACACTGCAAATACGTTTGAATTGAATAATTGGTGTATGTCGGTATTCTCAAGTATAATCTGCGTAATCTACACCCCTCTAAATGATTTATGTAAAAAACTGGGCTGCATATGGTACAGAATATTTGAGCTTTACCACCGATCTCGCTCAATTGGTAAGTAGACTTATCAGATGCAGATAATAATAACTGTTTTTACTTTTAAATGCACTATCTGACAAACATATCTGTAGGCACCCATAATACAATTTTATAAAATAGATATCATTACGTTACGAGAAAAGTAGGAAACGATATATTTTATGAACCCTTCTTGATATTCAAAACATAAAAGATGTCTTTTTAAAAATGGAATAAAATATATCAAGCATATGGTACAGAATATTTAAGCTTTACCACCGATATCGCTTAATTGGTAAGTAGATTTACTGATGCAGATAATAATAACTCTTTTTACTTTTAAATTCACTATCTGACAAACATATCTGTAGGCACCCATAATACGATTTTATAAAATAGATATCATTGCGCCACGAGAAAAGTAGGTAACGATATATTTAATGAACCCTTGCTTGATTTCAATACAAAAAAGATGTTATTTCAAAAATAGAATAAAATATATCAACGCAAATTTTTGGTTATCATAAACCTTTGTACGATACTCTGAAAAATTTAAAAGGAAATAGTTAAAAAATACGGCTGAAAATGTTACTTTTATGCTTCAGACAAAGATTTAAGATGCTCTTGTTTTCTAAAAGTGGAAAGACTATCGAGTAAAGTATTGTTAAAAGCTTTTCCTAGTGAGGCATTAAAACGTTTTATGATAGTCTCAATCTTTTTTTCCGTTCTTTTCCTTTACCTGATAAGAGGGATATATTTTGTAGCTCACACAACAAAATTAACTAACACAATTCATTGAAACATTTAAGTATGTGAAGCGTACTTTTTTTCGTTAATTATCTACTCATCTAAGCTTCAAAATAATATCAATAGACAAATTAATATTGATGTGGTTGGTTAAAACTTGGAACGAAAAATTTCGGAAAAACTGATGATAACATTCAGATTTTACTTCAATCGCAGTGTCAATGAAAATACTGAACTACACATACTGAATACACATTTATTAACAGAAATTCATTAAAAAAAGTAACAATATGTATTATTAACACTATTGTTTTTATTTGTAAGATTTTACTTCAATCACACAGTCACTAATAACACTGAACTTTACATTCATTAACATAAATGCATTGAGAAAAAGTAACAGTATGTATAATTAACACTATCGTTTACATTTGTAAGTTATCTATTTTGTTGACACACTAGTTTTTTCATTTAAATTTCCGCATTTTTTTTGAAATTAAGGTTTCAATTAATTAATCCATGGTTCTCAATACAATGAGATAACGGAAAAAAACTAGAAATTTTAGAATTCAGTAAAAAATACAATAAATATCATTCATTTCTAAAAATCTTAGAAGAGGCAATGAAATGAAAAAACAAACCATACAAACATAAGCTATGAAATGTAGCATGAAAGTAATTAAAACAGCTTAAAATCTTTCAGTTTAGCAAGAAAAAATCAACAATAATTTTCCTCTCGTTATTTCTTTGCACAAGATAAAAGGTGCTCGATACAAACTGACATAAAAGTTAAAATTATAGATCAAAAGCATAAGCAGTTCTTTCGAAGTACATCATAAATAAATAATAACGTGAAATTACAACCCTAGCATAAAATTACGCCATGAAAATGCGGACGTAAAGCACGTTTTGCATCATATCATTAAATCTTTCCTGTTTAAGTAGTCTTTTCATACATTAAATATTTTTCAGATTAATAGAGGGGCATTAACTAAATTAACACTTTCTACTTTACGGAAAAGAGCGAGCGGATGAAAAATGAGTGAAAAAAGAGACTGGAAAGCGAGGGAAATTGCAGTTTTTTAATTATAAATGATCACGTGAGAGCTGTAGCGTGAGATTTTTGAAAGATTAAAAACATGGTTATTTGGGTCTTGAATGAATTGGGATAAGATTAAAAATGTTATGCACGCATGAACTGGTGATGAAACGAGATGATTTTCCTAAATACCAACCCATACATTCAGTATGTCACGCTTGCATAATAAGTTATATTATGATAGGGATTAAGCTACTGTTATACTCATCTCAAGTTTGAATATACTGATAAATTCTTATAAATGTTAAAATGTCAATACTTTGGATAGTAATTTTTCCATAAGGCCACGAAAAATGACTTAGTAGAAAACAAAATAAAAATAAAATAATAACAATAATATTAATACGAATGGATGAAAAATGAGTTTAATAATAATTTTAAAAAATAATAATGCGAAAGGATGAAAAATGAGTTTGAAAGAAAAAAAATAATGATGATGATAATGATAATAATAAAGTGATGATGATGATGAAGCTTATCATAATAATAATAATAATAATAATAATAATAATAATAATACGAGCGGATGAAAAATGAATTTGATAATAAAAAAGCAATAATAATGATGATAATGATAATGATAATAATAATAAAGATGATGACGACGAAGGTAATGATGATGATGATGATGATGATGCTAATAATAAAAATAATCATAATAATAATGATATGAACGGATGAAAAATGAGTTATAAACTAAACTGGTACGGGAGTGAAATAGTAGTTTTTAAACTATAAGTGATCAAAGGAAATCTGCAATGCGAGAAGCATGCATTTGATAGGACCAAATTTAGGGAAGAAATATATCACTTATTGTTAAATATTAGGAAAAAATTCTTACACTTAAAGCACCCGGTGTATTTAAGCTTTTTTATGCATCTTATACAAGCATGGACTTTTGTGTAAGAGCATACAAACTTTATAACATTTCTCCTACTCACCACGCCAACTCAGGTGTTAAAATTATTTTACACTAAATTTTAAAATGAATAAGATAGATAAATTAAATGAAAAAAACCCCTTCCAAGCCTAAATTCTGCAGCTGGCAAAATAACTTTTTTCTTTCTCTTTTTTAAAGAACAAATTTTTAAAAAAAGCTTCAAATCTCCAAACATCTTTGAACTATGTTTAGTAACCTTTTGGTTATTTTCCCAGATATTTTAATATTTTTTCTCTATTTTTAGTGATTGAAGTTAATAGATATGATTGGTAGAATACATATTAACTGCCATATAAAAATAGTAAAATTTTGCGTCTATAATATTTTTCTTTTTATATTTACAACAATAAAGGATGATTAAGTTTAGTTAGAAGTAAAATGCTTATTTTTTTTTTAACTCAAAAAAAAAAAAAAAAAATGCTGAAGTAATGCGTTTTAGGATTAAAGACAATTTTTCATGTTGCGTTAGAGTTTTATTTTTTTAATAATATTAAGGTGATATCATTATTTCCCTCAGAAATATAGCAATCAAAAATTGCCCCGAGTCACACAAATATAAAAAACGGTATGTAACTTAAGCTTATCTCAAAAAAAAAAAAATCTTTCGGAGATACATATTTCCTTAAATTAAAGTATAAATATTAGCTTGAAGGCGAATTAAAGATAGAAATGTAGAAATGAAATCAATGTTTTCGTAATAAAGTTTGTAGAGAAATAATAGTATGTGATTCGTGCGTTTGTCTTTTAGAATAAATGTTTCTTTAGGTAGTGTATTCAGAGAAAAATTAAATAATAGAGTTGAAAAAAACTAAAAAAACACGCTTTAGTAGCAAAATGAACTAAAAAGTTAAAAATAATATTTGAATGACAAGTATATAAAGTAGTTGACCAAACACTTAATTTTACTGTAATAAAAAAAAGCGTGGGGGGCTGCCTATTAAATTTTTGCATGGATAACAAGTGAAAGAAATTTAAGGCAACTGATAAGAAGCCCGCTCACGCTCTTTTTCTCTTACAGTTAAAATTAAGTGTATGGTCAATTACTTTATATACTTGTCATCCGAAGATTATTTTTAACTTTTTAGTTCATTTTGCTACTAAAGCGTGTTTTTTTAGTTTTTTAAACTATTATTATAATGGAATGTATCTTAGTATTCTATTGCATTATTTGCATCAGACATTTTGAATGCTTTCTAGTAAATTCATGTGCAAACATTGTTGCACTCCGCAGCTCTGATTTGCACGTTGTAAGTAATTCTAATAAGTCACTGGCCATTTGTTCAAAAGAAAGTTGGAATCACAAACATACCCACAAACATACAAGTTAAGCGAATAAAAGCGTGTTAATTAGAATAAACTAATAACTTATCGTTAATAAATTAATTTGATTATAGAATATGTCATTGTCATCGGGCCTGAGGTTGCATTCCAAATTTTAAAAGAATCCGATCACAAAAAGTGGGCGAAAATTGAGTTGCAAGATTATAAATTTAATTTCGGTGTAGATGAGATTAGAACGCACGCCCAATGATGCCCGGAGATGGCCGTCAGCGAAGACCCGTGCCTTAGACAGCTCGGCCACGAACGCTCATAAGGAGGCGGAATTTACTAACAGTAATAAGCCACTATCTCTTAGTCCGAAAGAGAGTTACTCACAAACATACAAGTGAAGCTAATAAAAGCGTCTTAAAAAAGAGATATGTTCCTACATTTTGTTTAGTTCTAAAAATAAGGTATATGTTATGAATCAAGTTTTTTTTTCTTTTCTCTTTGCTATTTGCATTCTATATTTCTCCTATTTTGCTACGTTTACTTCACTTTTTTAATTCAGTTTTCCAAACATTTTTACCAAAATAATTGCTGAGATTTTTAATTAAAGTATGTTCGTAAAATATAAACACTCTATGTTTAATTACTTATAAATCAAATGAAAAAAATGCGATGTTTAATTACTTATAAATGAAGCGAAAAAGTACTTTATCATTAGGAAAAAAAAAGATTTCCATTTTTTATCCTCTAAGAAGAAACATTTTTCTATTTCTTTAATGACTCTCGACAGATATTTCTAAAGATTTTTTTAATTTTTAGTTTTGAAACACCTTTAGAAGATTTTACATTTCAGGGAGGATTCAAGAACGAAAAAGAAAATACGGTTTTTAAATTGTACTAAAATAAAAATAAAAATAACACAGTTTTATCCCCCCTCCCTCCTCCTTTTTTTTGGGGAAATGAAAAACTAATTTAATGCAATGGTTAAAAAAAAAAAAAAAAAAAAAAAAAAACTTGAAATGTGCGTGATACTATCATTTTGAGATTTAGAAACATTTTGAATAATACTGATATTTTTTTTGTTTGTTTGTTTTCATGAATACTTACTATCATAATTAGTTTACATGGTTTTACGTTACGTAAGTTCAGTTATATAAAAAAAAAAATAAAAGAAATAAAAACATTGAAGAAAATACTTGTCACTGAAAATTTGTCATTTTTCGTGGTATTGAGTCAACATAATCTTACGATTAGAAAAAAGAATCGGGTTGAAAAAGAAAACAAGTTATTGTGAGTACGTTAAAGCCAGTTCGAAAACCTCTGTGCTAGTTCATTATCTTAAGGTTTTTTTCTCTTTTTTTTATTACTAGAAGATAATTATAAGTCCCTGTGATGCATTTTGCAGACGACGTCATAAAATAAGATATCTGCTATTTATGATTTAAAATTATGTTATACAATAAAAATATGAAAAAAACCCAAAGTTATCTAGACAAGCCTAACGGTAGCATGAATTATTGTACTTTTTCTTTGAAACCACCACTTACATTATTGTAGGGGAGATTTGGGAGGTTTGGACACACGGGAGGTTTGACCTACCCCATCATTTTCATATTTAAACACATTTTTAACTTAGGAGCACCGTAGGAAAGCGTGATCTTTAGTCATATCAAAAGCTGTTTTTTTTATATATATTTTTTAAAGCCAATGTGAAGTAAATTTAAGAAGAAATCGCGTGTGATAGCTTTTCTCAAGCAATAAAAGTAAAATTTTTCGTTGCAAGTTCATCTCCTCTGTGCGATTTGCCATTCATTTTAACAGAAGTAAGTTGCACTCTTTCTATACTCTGATTAATGTGCTAAAAGTCTATAGAATTACTTTCAAAATTCAAAATTTATTTTACTATGTTTTTTATTATATTTTCTAAAATGGCTATTAAGGGAGGTTTGACCTACGTCAGTTACGGGAGGTATGACCCAGGTCAAACCTTCCCATTTACTTTCTTTTGATGGTGCAACATTTTAAAAACAATGCACTTAATTTTATTTTTTTAAGTAAGATTGTGTTTAGTTCAAATGAAATATACTTATGACTTTAATTTATGTTGTTCTTAACTCGTAATTAAAGTAACTTTACCAAGTATAGATTTCAGTTATTTGAAACACTTCCTGCTTGAATAATTCTGATCAAACTCAACACAACTGACCTTTTTGCTTTTCCACGTTGCTTAATGTACTTATTGAGATATTCAATACATACTGGCCCTTTTCAATCCAATTCACAACTCGCAACACCTGAACAGCTACGACTATTTGCAAAGCAGGACCTAGAAAAGTCAAAAAAGGTAGAAAATGGATCACATCTAGAAGTTTGACAGACACCCCTGTCAAAGCTGAGGAAATGCAAAACATTAAAAATAATGAGAAAATGTTTAAAAATGTTTTTAAAAAGCAAACAGTAAAACGAAGATTACACTTGTGCTCAAGCAGTGAGTAGAAATGTAAAACATTTGCATGTCATTAAATAAATTTATGGTTTTCCTTTTGATATAATTGTTGTTTGTATCCTTTAATAGTAGTAAATCACACATATTTATATTTCAGTATAGTTTTTATAAAACTTTAACCTCTGTTGGTCAAACATCCCTTATGGTGGGTCAAACTACCCTCAAGTGGGGAGGTTTCACCCAGTTTGGACACTCTTAGAAAATCGCCAATGAAAAAAATAATTTTCAATTTAAATAAAAAAACAATAGTGTAAAAGTTGCTCAGATATATTTCCTTCCGGAAAAAGTCAACTAGGAGTTTTTCTTATGGGAACTTTTCTTTTTTTTTAATATCTTTTAAAAAAGTGGGTCAAATCTTCCCAGTTGCCCCTACTACTTTAACTACTGTCTTCGCTTCGTGACCTTACCCATGTACCTAAAGGTGCAAAACATACATAATTTTTCGCAATAAACTCTAAAAAGAAGGTTTTTTTAGGTTAACATTAACTAAAGTCTTTACGAATGTAAAAAGCGGTAAACTGGTTCAAACATTCATCTAGAGAGTGAAAAACACAAAGTCGTATATCCTCGTTAATATGAAATACCTCACCGGGTGTTTTGCTTGAACTTGTGTCAGATGGCCTGTGTGACGTCATTAATCCAAGATGGCGGCTGCACTAGATATTGATGAAAATCTTCGGTTTTAACTGATTTTTGAGGCATATTATGATATTTTTTCAACTTATCTTATATATTTAATATTTTAATACTATTATATTTCAAATTTGAAAACTAATTGCCAACTTAAAATAAGTTATTAATTTATTTATTTATTTATTTTTTTTTTGTTTAGATGCAGATTTTTAGTAATCAATAACAATTAAAAAACATTTTGGAAAGCTTGTACGATAAAATCAAATTTATTATTCCAAAAAACCTGCAAAATAATTTGCATACACGCGTTTCGGGGTTATAAGAAGCATTTTTTTTTTAATGCTGAAAAAAAATTACAACTTCCGTTACTTAATATTAGATGTAATGATAATTTTATTTATGTTATCAAGTAATGAATGATTGATTTCATTATCTAAACTCTGATTTTAATTCAAAATATAGATTTAAAGGTAAACAAACAATTTTTACTTAAAGATCTTCATCTGAAGCGTTATCAATATCGCTTTGCTGGCTATAATTTTCACATAAGTCCTCATCATCTTCACACAAAGTTCAGTGCATGAAATATTTTGAGATTTGCATTTACATGAAACAATGCATTTTTCTTTACGCAGCGCATCGAATTAGTTTTAAAATGGACTCAGAAGCACAAAAAAGTGTACACATAACTGGAACATACTAGAAGTTGTCTTTCTCTTCCCATCCGAAGTCTGACGGTGATGTTAAATTTGGGTGCTGCTGGTCAGCAAAATGCCGTTCCAATACCTGACAAAACGCTCTTAAAATGTAAGGGGACAAAGATGCTCTTGCAGGAGGCAAATTTTCGTTTTGAGACTCCTGCTTGGAAAACATGAACCAAAGAAATTCTCCAATATCAGAAATCTTTGTCAGCGGCACATATACAGAACAAATAAAGCCTTCTTTCAATAACAATTTTATCATTTGTAACGAATTCATCAGTTGACCCCCAGATGAGTCAGAGAGCGTCGAGAGGATCTTTGTCAGCCGTCTTATAAATTTTCCCAAAAGAAGGTTTTCCCTTCTAAGCAAGTGAGCTTGTTATACTACTTCCTGACAGATTCATAATATTCCTCTTGTTGTATCTAGTCCTAATGCGGTCATAATGCTGGTCATTCTTCGGTTGCTACCTACCCCAGTCAAAAATGTGCATGGACAGTGAAATGATTTTAACCAGAACAATGCTAGCAAAAATACATCGGTGTCAGACGAATATATATGAGTACTGGTTGCTCTTTCTCTAGAAGCATGAAGATAGTCCAGTAGTATTTTAATACCCGCCTCTCCACGACTGCTTTGCAGTGCAGACAAATCACCCTTTTAATGTTGATTTAGCTTCATTTCTCCAGCTTATGATTAGGTTTTTTTCAATGCTGCGTGTGTATATTGACGCTTTATTCGCCAGATAAGGTGTTAAGTTATCCTTTGTTTTTACATAAGAAAGTAGGGTCTTCATAGTTCATTTTTAATATTAGTACAATAGGTTATTTTGAACTCAGTGGGTGTTAATGTACTTTTTTCCGCATGGCAGATTTTAGCGAGTTTTCAATGTATGTGTCAAACACTAAGTGTGTTTCATCATAATTTAAAAGAATTTCCTTGATCTTTTTATTAAATTCTGCAGCTAAATCATTACATGTTTTCACTTGCTTTGGTTTCTTCTATGATTGTAGCTGCGCCATTCCATAAAGAATACCAACACTGTAAGATTCTCTGTTCATTTGCTTCGATATGCTTGTGCAAAGAATCTTCGATGCTGCTGTCTACTTTTTCTAAGCCACATTCTTCTAAAACCTTCATTAACTTTGATTTTTTTTTATGACAATTTTATCTACCCATCCAGATTAAACGTAGACTGTGGAACAGCCTAAAATTCATACGCTGTTTTTAAATCAATATCTGCTCGACTCCTCGATGCAACTAGCAGAAGTTTAAATAACGATCGGCTTTTAACTGCAGAACAGTGCCAGCTATATTTGTTGCAACTTTCTTTGTGCTATTTTTACATAGATTTAGCTTTTCTTTTTTCACTGGGGCCCAGAAATTCGTGTTTTCAGTTTTAATTCTGTTAATACTCTGATGGCACTATATATACATTGCACATTTTCATGTAGTCGCTTTCCTCTTGAACCTGTCAAATGATAATGTTTACTCTTTAACGCTAAACTATTTTTCTATTGAGTAATGTATTTACTATTATACCAATTAGTTTCATACTCCTTTTCTCTTGCTCCAAAGCTTCGTCTGACTCTAAAGCACAAAACGGTACAAAAGACTTTTTAACAGCCCAATTGCCTTCCATGAATTTATTCCGAAGATTTTGTTGCTTTACTTTAAGACGCTTCATATTAGTCAAGTACCATGATATCATACTTGCATAATTTGTTAAATTCAAAGCAAAGAAATAGGGAACGAAACCTTCGAATGAAGAAATGTGTAATTCCCGATTTCCAGATCTAACAGACCGTATAAAAGTAACATGGTATCCATCATATGCATGTATAACAAAGCAAGTTTAAATTTTGGTCTTCCAATTGATTCTGTGTCCTCAAATCTTTCATTTTTCTCATGCATTTTAAAATCTAGCAATATCTGCACTATATTTGAGGAAAATTCTTTTGTTTCACCATACTTTTTTTTTTCTTGAAAGCAATTTTTGCACTCTATCATCGTATTGAAATTTCATTTCTTCATTGTGTATATAAAAAGCATCGAGGTAACATTTAAATAGTGCAACCCTTAATGTAGAATGTGCTTCTGAAGCCCGTCTAACACACTTTCCTGCAAGAATTTTTGACACTACAGGTTCACTGCATAACTCAGTCAAATTGTCGTCCAGACCTGTACAAGTTTTTGTTTGACAGGGCAAGTTTTAAAACTGGTTTGTATAATCTAATATCCAATATCAATCCCTGTTGGTAAAGTTTCCCCTAAAATATACTTAGTTATATGTACCAGTTTCTGCATGAACGTAAGCTACGTTGATGAAATGAAACGAGCGTTCTAAAAGATGCAAGAAAAGCTCCTAGAGCATAATTATACAGGTTATAAGGAATTCTGTTAAACTATTATACAGTCGAACCTTGTTAAAACGAACTCAAATGGACTTTAAAAGTGTATTTGTCTCCACAGTAGCTCGTTTTATTTGAAAAAAATAGTTTAAGGGTAAGTACAGTAGAACGGGGATCGCAAATATAGTTCGCTTTAGCAGTAATTCGTTATAAGCGTGTCTGAATTAACGAGGTTCGACTGTACTAATGTTTAATGATTTTAGCCTGAAAATTAACAGTATTTTTTAACTGTAAAACTCACCCGAAACACTTTTAAATTAGCTTATTCTGAATGCCAAAGTCAAAAATGAAGACTTCAGAATTTTTTTTTAAATGAGTTAATTAACAAATAAATTAAGTATTTTACTTTCCACTTATAATAAGAAAAGTATTAGAATATTAATCAAGCAGATTCACCAGAAAATTATCACAAAATACCCAAAAATTGAGTCATAATTGCAAAAACTCATTACAGCCGCCATCTTGGATTGATGACGTCATACAGGCCGTCTGACACGAATTCAAGCAAAACACCCGGTGAGGCATAGTTACCCAGGCCATAAGGAACATAATAGAATTGGTCTCACAATTTCCTCACGAAATTTCCCACGGAATGTAGTATGCCCCCCTACTATAATATTTTTGGCGAAACATGACAGTTCAATGTCAAAGAAAAGTATATTGTTGTAACCTGTGTTTTTTTTTTCAAATTTGCATTTTAACTGTTCTACTCTTTTCATTGATGAGCAAAACATCAATGTATGTTTTCGTAATAAATTATTGATTATCTGCACTTTTGTAAATCACTTCGTCAGTGTATCTTGTACTGTTTATATACGATAAGAATGATAACTCTACTGTTTTCTACCAGATAACGTCTTAAGTGGGTTGCTTATTATGTAGCGTATGCCTCGTATACTATACTTAACACCACGTTTATTGATATAGCAGATGTTATAATGTAAAGTGGATGGGAAGGGACCTCATTGGGCACAGTGAATAAAACTTCAGAAAAAGCAAAACGCGAAAAATATAGCACTTTCGTACAAGCAATAATAACGAAAAAATCAAGTAAAAATAACTATTTTTACCCTGTAACATTATAAATTAACACGAGAGAGAGGGGGATAGAGAGAGAGTTAGAAATAAAAGCTATAACATGAAAACTCAAACCAAAACGTGTTGCATAACTAAAGTAGATAAAACGTTCAGAAAAAAAGTCAATATCTCGATATTGTTGTTAAAAAAATGCGTTCTTAAGGAAAGCACAGTAACTAAATCAACACGCAAAACTATAAGTATCATTTAGTTACGGAAAATATCTCAAGGCTTTTAGTTCAATATTACTGTAGCTGTATTCTACCACTGCGTTGTTTTGGTCACACACTCTATTTGAATTTCTCCACATATTTTTGAAAGATTTGTCTTGCTCGTATCATTTATTAGGTTATCAAATTAACTTAAAAGGCAGTTGCTAAGTATGCAAGATTAGGGTGTGGCATAACTGCACGCAAAATTGTGTTACACTAAACTAGTCACTCCCTCATTTGCAACATGTTTTGTAAAGATTGTTTTTTCTCTACGAAAAAATAACGTTTACTAAAAAACAAAAGTTAATATCAGATTTAAACGCATTTTTCTTTCTTTTTTTTAATTTTTATTAATCGTCTGTTATATGCTTTAACAACTGGTCATTATCGAAGAGAACAGCAATGTTATGAAAAAAATTAATATATTTTTAAAACATGTATTATAATCTTCTCTGTATCCTTCCAGTATTAGTAAACTATATCGAGTGCACTGAAACATGCACTTGGGTGTCGCTTTATTTCGTATATGAAGTGCAACCGTTGCGTAAACATATACTTAAGTTTTTCGCAGTTGAAACATTACAAAATCTGTGAGTAAACCTTTACGAATTTTGAAAAGAGGTTGATAATGGTTTAATATAGCTTTCGAGTCGCAAATTATACCGGCAGGCACATTTTTTTGCGCAATAATGTATTTCATTTCATTCAGAATTGTCTTTGAAAGCAAATGCCATAATTTTAATAAATCCATTTAAAATGTAGAACAATGGTGTTGTATGTAAAACCCTTATTAAAACCTTTGCGCATTTGTGCCCGTGTAATCCTATCTCCTTTGCACTAGCAATGTCTACTAGGTCAATACTGGTACCATTGGATACAGGAAATCCAAGAGAAGCAACACACTGAATGGCATTACAACCATCAAATGTCACCCGCTGCAGGCAAAACTGAGTCACTGCAGGTGGATGGGGGGATGATGAGCAAAGGAAGCAAAGGGTGAAAGGCGAAGTTAATATAAAATATAAATGTTGTTAACAAACAAGTTGATGAACATTTTAAAAAGAAAACTTTGCGTAAGTAAGTCTCCTTTTCCTGAAATTAAAGATTGCGCGGTCTTGATTTGACTGTGCATTTTTTTTTTCAAATAAGCATTAAATTGTTTGAAACAAAGTTTAAATGTCGTTATGAATTACAGACTAATAGTATGATGACACAAATGTTTGGCATAGTTTCGAAGATTCGGACATATTTTGCCACAAAACATTTGAAGGAGTATGGAGCAGAATTTAGTAGTGTCACGCCATAGCTGGTGTTCTGCCATTTTTTATGATTCTTAAGACTTCAAAGTAACTGTGCATAGCAAACATTAATAAATAATTAACATTACGTTAAAAATCCAAAAAAAAAAAACTACGCGGGTAGTTAGGCCTAATATCTAGCCAATGTATGTCGCTTTTTTTTTTCTATTCATGCTCGGTTACATTTAAAGAAGTGATTGCGTTTAAAATAATCCTTGTTTGGAAATATAAAAAATGATCAATGGAATTTGCTGTAAAATGTTGTTGAAAATCTGAGAAATGATTTTAACGTCAGTTTTACTTTAATCTAATTGTTTTATTTTCCTATGATATGCTTCGATTTTAAAATTTGTTTTAATGGTTCAAACGCTGTACAAAATATATTATACCTCCCCCCTCTTCCCTTAATTATGACATGACCCTGCATTGAATGTTTAATGCAGCGAAGGATTTTACTTTCGGAAAAAAAGCAATCATAACAAAGTAGCCTTGAAGTTTTGTAATTCATAAACATAAAAACTGATTTTGCAACGTTAGCAAAAATATGTTTCCTAATCTCAACAAATGTATATGCACTATTCTTGAAAATATGTTATTTTTATTTTTCAATTTTCTTTTCCTATATTTCACAAAAGCAAACATTTTTTTTCTTGTTTGCCTTATCTTTGAAGATGAAAAGATTGGAATTTTTTTCAATCGAGATAAAAGCAAAATGTTCTATTGACATTTTTGGTGCTGCTGTTGGCTCAGTTAGGGGCTAGGGCCCACTTCATACGATTTACAGAATTTTGGCTTAATTGCAGAGTCTGCTTTAGTTTAAAATTAATGAGTTGATTAAGAATGATTTTGTTTAAAAAAGACATGTGAAAACATATCTATTAGTCCGTATCGTAAAAATCGAAATTCTTCGCAACTCTTTGCTGTAGCTCGAAGATGTTATGATATCCCACTGCTAAAAAGTCAGCGAAATCCAACGGCGGAAAGTTTCTCAAATTAGACTAAAAATGATGAAATTTCAAAAATTAATAACTCCAGATTTTGTTGATCGGTATGGGGTAGCGCTTGAAAATTGCTTATTTGCAACGACCATCGACCTTAACTTTCTAAATGTTAATACACTGGTATTTTACTGTTTGCATAACGAACAATTAAGCAAACTAAGTTTGGCATTCTATCAAAAATGTGAAACACTTCTATTTTCTTCCCAATAAATAAATGGACTAGTAATAGACTGACTAGTAAATCACGTGTTCACTCTTTTTCGCCTGGCAAAGACCAGTAGGCCTGCGCTACAAGCATATAGTTTAAAGCTGCATTCATTCAATTGTCTTGCCGTTTCTACACGAACTTCCACTTCAGTCGTTTTTTCAAAGAATCCATCTTGCTATTTTGTGTATTTCGTCATTTTTTTTCTCATTAGATATATTTGTAGCTATCAGGGGTGACCTCCCCCCTCCCCCCAAGCTCAACGGCACAAATTCCCCACCAAAATTTTTCTCGCTTTCGAATCGGGTTAAACATAACAGTTTTTAGAGTGTATAATTTCCAGTCAAATTCCCTGGTGGCGGGGGGGGGGGGGGGAGGGGTTGCACTAACAAATACCATTTGAACTGAAATATTGTTGGATTGTTCCGCCTCGCCTTCCCAAAAGTTACAACGCGGACCTTGAGTAAACAAGTTTTGGAAACCCCTGAGTTTTGCTACACTTTATTAAAAAAAAAAAAAATGCAAACACATTCATTTATAATGTTTTGTACCTAAAAGGGAGCATTAACTGCTAGTTAGTGAAATGCAAGTGAAACAGCGCTGGTTATTTTAAGGATTAAAGAACATTTTTTTTCCTAAATGCTTCATTATGCATTCATAAAAGCTATGTATCCCTTAAATAAACTGTATTAACTCAAAATATGTTTATTATCAACTATTTTGTACAATTATACAACATTGTGTTGGTAACTATGTAGGTTTATTCCTGGGGTCCAAAATTAGCCTCCGCCGTACTTCTAGGTATACCAAGACCGCCGTAAGTTTAATGTTAAACACACACTGTTCCATATTTTACCTCAAAAGCTACGGTCATCAAAGTGTTAACAAGTTTCTTCAACAACAAGTTAGCAGAATCCATCAATGTGATATTACTAATTATGTTATTGTTGCTATGATTATAGCCCTTTAAATCAAATGCTTCAATACAGAAATACCTTTGACCTCCCCCTTAGCCCCCCATTGCTTGGTTGTTGACCATCCTAAATTTGTTTCACAATAGCGTGTACTAGAAATAAAATCAGTGCTTTACAAATGTTCAAACATGTCGTCAGAAAAGTGCGCTACGAAGTGTTCTGAACAAAGATCTGGTAAGTACTCAAAAACGAGTTTAGATACGTTCTCTAAAGCATTATGAAAGTATATAAGCTGGAATAAAAAATAATTCTAAACGGTGTTTCGGGAAACATCAAATGTTCTTCGTTAAAATTAGTTTGGAATGAGATCAAAAAGTGTGTTTATATTTGCAGTGTAAAGTCCACATCTGCCTTGGAGATATAGTTAATTTCCACATTCCGTCACGCTTCTCTAGTAGACAATAAATAAATGCAAAATTCCACTTAAAAAAGATGAATACCAGTATTTTTCAAGATGCTAAAAGGGGAAACAAAAGAATTACCCTCCGTGAAAAAAAACTTACCTGTCATTGGAATTTCACCATGTATTCTAATTAGCGACCACATGCGCTACATCAATACGTATTTTTATAAAAAAAATTCTTTCTCGTAAACTTATAGCATAAAACATCCTAAAGAAATGCTCATTAGTCGATGTGACATTCTTTTTAAAAAATTGTTTCGCCGAAGTTTCGTTTTTAATAGGTAAAAGAAAGTACATTATTACGCAAGTCTTAAAAATAAACATCGATTTCTTCATTTCAGCTATAGATTAGTTTTCTTCCAATGCGACTTTAATTAATGTGCTAAAAAGTCATGTTCACATTTAATGGAATATAGTATTGTTTAAAATGAGAAAGATCATATTATTTTTATGTAAGATAGTACCGTTATGTTTTGTCAATATAATGTACCTTTTGACATGTGAAATGAGGGTTGCGTGGAGGGTTTTCATATGCTTTAGCTATAGCGAAGTTACACTGATTAATGGATAAATACTTCCTTTGATGTGTTGAGAGAAATCAGTGAGAAGAAAAGGGATATATTGAAACAATTTGGTGATATCACAAAAAAATATGCTTTTCATTAATTATCCACGGATTTCCTGGCGATTTTGGCAATATTTGTTGAGTTTACCTATAGCTAAAAAATAAACTGTTGGCAAGATTTTTAATGAACGTATTTGTAAAAATGCCTCTCCTTTATTGTTCGGCAATAGAAATTTCAAAGGTATTTTAATCTTCTGAAAGGGCATTTCTATATCTATTCTTGCATAGAGTTATTCGTATATGAACAGTATTAGGTGTTCCGTTCATCCTTTTTTACTTCTGACAAGTTGCAATACAACACAACAACACAACTTACTATTAGTTATGATTGACATCTACAGCCAGATTAGATACCAGACAAATTAGGTATCGGTATGTTTAATTGATTTATTAGGTTTACAAAAAGAAAATTAGAGAAACACCTGCAGAAGATATTGAATGAAAAAGATACTTTTTTATTTTCTTTTTGCTTTTAAATCAGCAAAAGCAACTGTTAAAACTGTAGGATTAAAATTAAAACAATAGTTTAAAAAATTCATTTTAAGCAAAGTTTATATTTGTCCACAATTATCGGCTCTAAAAAATTTCCATGCTAATGTTTGTTAAGATTAATGTTTAGTATTCCTCTCGTAAGCTGTTATGTCCAGGTAAAATTGGTTAACATTTTCCAAACTTAAATTTGGAAAGAAAAAAAAACCTTATCCTTGCCCCCCCCCCCCAAAAAAAAAAAATCAAAGTAAATATCATGGTAGAATTAACATCGACAATAGATAAAGAATGACTCAGTAAATTTGGATAATTATTTGTTCTACTAAAACAAAATATTGATAAACTATTTTGTTTCTAATGTAAACTATTCTTTGGAGTGTTATTTTTTCATTATAAATTTTACTAATGCATATTTTACAGGGAATAAGGGATTGCAATACCGGACCTATTACGCAATACCGGTATTCGGTATTTTTAAACGTATACCGGAATACCGATATTAGTACCGGTATTAGGAGTTTTAAAATATATATATATATATTATTATACAGTTTTTAATTTTGTGTAAAAATTGCATTATTTAGGAAAACGTATTTTAAATCAATATAAAGTGGAAAAACAAATGATATAATAAAAAATCTATGATAATAAGAAACATAATGCATACATTGAATTGTGTCGAAGCCAGTATTAATGTTATCTTCATTACATTTCTCTTGATCGGATAATCTTGTACTTGTGCTTATTAACTTTTGGTTTGAAATTTACGATAGACTTTACTAAATTTGATCTTATTTGTAGTTTATCTGTTTTGTCTTTATTTTCGATTAAAAAAGCTTTACAACTATGTAAATGTTTAAAAGAATGTTCCATTTGATTATGCTTTTCGTCTATGTTAAATTTCAAGGTATACTACATTATTGCAAAGTGTTATCCCGCCAAGTATAGTATACAGATAAAAAAAGGCAAGCACAAATAGCACTCCAATACTGGAGGCAGTAAATGAGCATTTGTTACACTAAAAAGGAAAGAAACTTCCCACATGTGAACAGTTAAGTTATTAACAGTCTGTTAAATAGCAAAAAAAATACATTTTATAAAATAGTGATGCAATTGATAGTTGAAATAAATTCTTTATAGTACAAATACATTTGTAATTTCACTTTAAATTATCGTTTACCAAAACGCAAGTGAGTAATAAAGGATATTTACAAATAAAAACATGGTGTACTCAAACGCAACAATTAAAAAACCTTTATTCGTTGATATTCATATATATCTACTTGTTATATACAATGATGTTATTTTAAACATTATTTCTGGCTTTTAAATTGGTAAAGATGTACATTTAAAATAACAATAGATATCTAACAAGTTAAGTTGGAAACTCTTTAACTGATATATATTAAATATTTTCAGCTAATTATGGAAACACCTGTACTTTACCTCAAAAAATAGCTGTATTACAAAACTGCAAAATAGTTTTTAAAAAAATGGTACTCTGTGTACCGATATTGCAATCACTACTAGGAATCAATCAAAGATATTAAAAATGGTCGCATGGAATACTTGAAAGTTAGCTGTAGTTGTTTAGCACAGTAAAAATGCTCAACAGGGTTGGTTGGGGAAGTGGGTCACTTCCCTAAACCTGGAATGTAGATAAGGTTTTCAGACATTTGTACACTGATCATGTTAAATTTCATAACAGTGATTAGTTTTGCCTTTATTTGGGATTCGTGGACTTTTTCTCTAAGTCATCAATCAGATTTATTTATTTATTTTTTTGACTTAGTCAAAAAATAAATAAATAAATCTGATTTTTTTTTTTTTTTTTTTGTTGCGAGTTTAAGCAACATTTTTCGAAGAAGTGTTTCCAGGTTAGTTGTTATTACAGATTTTTTGTATAAATTATCCTTAATAAATGTTTAAGAATAGGGATCACACTTACCCCGTACGTTTTTGCTATAATGGGCCAGTGGGTCCCCCTATAATAATGAATATTTCAAAGTCAAAAGCAACTCTGATTAAATATTTGTATTAGTGGAATATAAGATAACTATGATGGCCTTGTAAGGAATTGATAATTCAATTACAAAAACTGCGAAAGCTGAATATTATGTTTATGTGAAACTTACATCAAAGTAAACCATAAAGTATTATGCAAGACTACTGTTGGAAGTTGATAATACACATTAAAAAAATAGTAATGTTGCAAGAACGAATATAAATGGTGATATATTTTGGGCCTGGTGCAGAGGATGATGGGGAATTATTATTGAGTATGAAGTCCCGTATGATACTACTAAATTCTTAGCGAACTCTAAACAGTCGCAAACATTTATCGTTTCCAATTTCTTTTTGAGTTTATAATTTTGGCGTCTTTATTGAAATTGGCCTTAATCAATTGTATTACGTTTATTCAACACACCTTTATATGTTAAAAGTAAAATATGTAAAATATGTACCTATAGGCTTTCAATAAATTTCACAAATGTAATTGCTTTGCTTTTTGTTTAGAAATTGTGTGTCATACAGATTTACGAGACAAAAAAAAATCTCGTAAATAGATGCGTTAACTAAAAATAATTCATACTAAAAATTTACATACTCTATCAAGTAAAACCTCCTTACCCCTTTTTCAAATATGCTTGATTTAAATTTAAATAAAATTAGACGACCAACTTACTCCTTACTATGGGATAAGTGGGACACCCATCGTATTTTTTTTTAATTAATCGTTAAGAATATTTAAATCACTTTTTTAGAAAATAATGAGGAACTTTAGTTCATTAATAATGCCTAAGATAAAATAAGAAAAAAAGTTTAAATTTTTTAGGTTTCAAACAGTTTGTACAAGGTTTCAAATACGAACTGTTCTCAAACCCAATCTGTCCCCAACCAACTCTATTTGCTTATATTCTTACTTATAAAAATTCCGAATTTTATGCTCAACGACTTTTTCTTGCTACTCTGGTGTATAATTATATCCACCCACGTTATCTGATATAATTGCAAGAAATAAATATAAGTTAAAATGTTCCAGACACAAAGTTAATTAATCTTTTCAATCTACTCATACGTAAAGTTTCTGCATAGGGGCACTCATATTTTGTTATTTATTTTCGCTCCTCTGCAAATTATGATGATCACGGAAGATTAATAAGGCACAATATAAGATGGAATTTAATGCAGCGAAATTAGATAGTTTAATTTTTTGTCAGTTTATTTTAGTTATGAAAATATTACATATCGGTCATTTGTTTAATAATCTTCATTAACAAAGAAATATGCAATGTTTGAAAATTTTAAAGGATGGAGAGCTCTTTTCTTGTTCTGAAAGATGTTAGAACAGAAATAACTGGTACTATAAGTTTTTAACACAAACATTATATTTTATCTCCAGAGCTTTGTTTATTAACTACGTTACAGCGAACCAAATACCAACAAACTTTTGTTAGAATTTATTTCTGTCGCTCAATTACAAAACTAATAATTTAGAAAACAAACCCAGAAAACGATGCACATGATTTTCAAAAAAAGTAAATAAAATAAAAACAATAGAAAAAATGGTATTTGTGTTTAATATATCAAATTGTTTCAAATCCTTTTGTTTATGAGCTGAAAAATAGTATACTTGTTTTCAGATTAAATCAGCAATTCTGCAATAAATTGAGCAAATTTTGTTCAGGTTAAATATGAGTATTTTTATCAGCCAGTGGAATTTTAAAACTTTCTGGTCCATCTAAGTTATTGATTGACCCAGAAGAAGCCAACATAAAAGATTTATTTGACACGACGGTAGAAATATGAGCATTGTGAGACCATTATCAGGCCATCTTTTCAATATATGTTTTGCAAGCTAATCCCTTGGAGGAATGTAACTTATCTGCTTTATTTTTTTCAGTGATATTATTAGCACATATACTAGTTTTATGCAAATTGCAGCTAATAAAATTTTGCTTTAAGATATTTAAATAAAAAATAATAATACGTATATACCATTCACTTTATTGCGTAACTAGATGCATTGCCCGGCTTTACAGAGTCTACCTCGAAAATAAAAGTTCTGTCAAGTGCCGCATGTTCAACAATCAGGCTTCAATTAGAGAAAAAAAAATATTGTGAATTTCCCGTTAAAATAATCATTCTTAAGAAAAGAAAACAGCAAATCAAAAATTCCCTAATAAATTTAACACAATACCTAAAATCTAAAAGAAAAACGAAAGAAGATATATTGCTAAATAATAATAAAAAGGGAAAACTGTTATCTCAAAACAAAAATAAAATTTTACTTAGTCACAGTCGAGAAAAAAAAGTGCCAAACTTCTGAATTAGGCCACCGCCGATACCTTCGAAAATGGTAAAAAGTTTAAAAAAAAAAAAACAGAACAGGATGAAACGTAAAAAATATAAAAAAAATAATAGGAAACATAATTCACGAGCGATCTGAGTTCGGGAAGGTTTAGAAGGAGGAGGGAGGTTTAAGGGGCGAAATCTGTTTATCTGTAAGTTCTATAAAAAAAGAAGAAAGGACAAAGTTGTTGGTAATAAAAAGAACAATTACTTCTGTATTTGCACTATTTTCACAAAACCTCAAAATTTATGCGAAAAATCCAAAAAATCAACTTTTTCGTTTTTTATTTTTATCTCCCCCCCCCCAAAAAAAAAACGATTTTTTTCACGAAACTTAGTGAAAATATACCTTTTTATGTCTGAAATACACTGCATTTTTTCTATTTAAAATATTTATTTTTTTATCCTATTTTTGATTTAGTAAAAAAAAAGCATTCCACTTTTCAATCGAAAACTCTCACGTCAAAAGTCAAAATATCTGATTTTTTAAAAAATCGGAGCGTGTTTCTTTTGTTGAAATCTCTACTTTCTGATGGTATAAAAAATATATACAACAGTATGGAAAAATTACGCAAAAAATGAAAAAAAAAAAAAACGAAAAAGTTCGAATTTGAAAGAAAACTCATCATTACGTAAAATTTTGTGTTATTTATTAAAATTTACGCTTTATTAATCAAAAAACGTAAAATTCCATGTTAAACTGCTAAATTAAAAAAAAATACATAACTTCTTTCCATGAGCCAATTTCAAAATACTTCCAGAATATCATACCATTATTTTCAAATTTGATAGAATGGTATGATTGGATATCTGGTACTTTAATTCTTTTAACGGAACATTCTTCTTTATTAACTTCAATAACTGAACTTTTCGGCATTTTTCATGCTCCCTTTATAAATAAGTGCGTTATAAACATGTTTTACTGATGCAACATCATAACCTTCAATATAATAACACTGAAAATGTTGACTAAGTTACTTTGAACTTAAATATACAATATTTAAATGTTATTAATATCTTATGTTGAAAATATCATATATGTGTTAAAGAACATTAAAAAATCAATTTATATTCCTAACTATATCATTAAAATACAAGTAATTCAGACAAATAGTATGAAGAAGCAAAAAGCCATGAGGATAAAAAAAGGCAAAAATATTATTTTAAAAAAATGTTAAGCATTTCGCCTCAATGAAATTTACTGTTTTAGTACGACCAATAATAGGGCATAACAAGGGCAAAAAAAATCAATATGTTTTTCGCGCAAAGGGGTTACGACAGTTTGAGTAGTAGTTAAATGTGACATTTTCCCTATTTCGGCCTAAATTACAAAAAAAAAAAAAAAAAAGAATTAAACTTGTCTTAGTCAATTATGCATTTTTTTAAAGTGCATATAACGTACTTACTTTTCAAGCGATAATACGTTTGCTGTGGCAACTGAAAGGTGCAATCTATTTTTTGGTCCTCAAAAATGCTAAAAAACGTAAAAAATGCGACTTTTTTGTGATCTTCATTGACCTTGCGGCAACAATTTACCACAAATTTAGCATTCATTTTGTAAAGTTTGAATCGTTTACCCTTCACACATAAAAAGTATTTGGATGCAATTTGTTCTTGGCAACAACTGTGATTCATAGCGATTTCCATGTCTTAAAAATCCCCCCAGTTCTTGCCGTCGCACGTAGACCTTTAGGGGCTCGTAAAAAATAGCAAATTTCACTTACATACAACTTCAGAACAAAAAATTCTAGATTTTGGAGAAAGTCTGAAATGGCATGCATCACCTGATATTGCTGGGCGTGACAGTTTCTTAGATTACTGCTCGTAATAAAAATATTCGCTTTTATGTTAACTGTATTCAATAAAGAATTAACATTAAAAAGAAATATTTTAGCATCTGGTCCATTTATGGGAGCCAGTTGCTATGGATGGACCAATGAATTTCCTTTGATGGACCACCTACTCAAACAAGAAAATCAAACCGTAAAATATAAATAGTTATTAGAGGAGATAAACAAACAATACATGTAATACTAAGTAGTTCAAAAAGAGAAAATTGGTTGTATTTAATTATTTTTTATCACAGAAGAAACATAAAAACCCCTCAGGACTGACACAACACAACTGATTTCACCACTACTCGCTCACCACTTGATATTTTCTAATATGTGAATTACTCTTCTTAGCTAAAATTTCATCGGGCCTCTTTTGAACAAATGGGAGTCCTGTTTCATCCAGGTTCAAAAATTTTGATGCAACAAAATTTTAAATAGCGACAAAGTTTATGCTATAGCAGCACGTTGCATGCCCGCAGTTATCCACATACTATATTTCAGTTATTTTGGTATTTTTCTCGAACAACAAACGTACTTGAAAGTGTATGAAATTTATATTAACACATACTGAAACGACAATTCAAATTTTTAAGTTGAAAAAAACTGAGGGGAGTTTCGAAAACTTATTTTTAAAATGTTTTTTCCTCATTATCATACTTATTTAAAAAGATTGATCAATCATCTAATGTAATTGAGCTGAAACTTTAATAATATTTGTAAGAAGTTTATGATTGAACCACATTTTTAACTGGTTAATTTTAGACACACCTATTTGTTCAATGATAGCAAGTGCGTCATTTTGAGTGTTATCACAGTTGTCACTGCTGTGACGGTTCATCATGAAACTTGAAGTATGAGAAATTGTACCTGAAAATGCACTCTTTCAAGTCAATATTCCCAATTAGATTTTCTGTAATATTCAAAGCATGTTATAACAATATGCAAATGTCAATCATTGGTAAGTGAACAGTAAAAAATCTTCTTTGGACGTTTAACAACATGATGCATTAATTCAAACTTCTTAACGGTGCTGCATTGGACTGTTTTGAGACAAAAGAAAGCATTAAAATTGATTTCGTACCTGAGAAAACTCTGGTCGGGAAAATATTTTCGCGGTCTAGTCATGGAACCGGTCCATTGACAGCAACCTTCCTCTAAAGTTTTTTTTCTGACTTTTCATACTATGACGCTATTTGAGTGCTTATTTAATCATGTAGTCGTTAGTCTCATGGTGTAAATATTATACACTAAACATGGAAAGCTAAGAGTGGCCACAGTCGGCTCTGAGGTATTTCCCAACAAAAACAGATAAATTCATTAATAAATCTAAAAGCCGTTTAATGAATTGTTAAAGGTGTGTAGACATTAAAAGTGGCTTTTTACGCCAGAATTTTGGATAATTTAACGTTTAAAGTTATAGTATTTCGGGTGTTGCCTGTAACCTATGATGTAAGTTATTGAAATCAAAAAGTGAATAATAAATATTTAAATAAATTTTTTTGCTCGAGAAATATTGAGGTTACATTGGTTTTAAGTCGTTGAGGAAAATAAACTCTAAAGGTAGAATTTTAAAGTTTTTGTTGTTTTCAGAAAAAAAAAATGTAAATGCATATTGTGCATACATATTTTGTTAATAACTTTGTTAATGCTTAAATACCGTTCTATTTTTATGTCACACGAAAAAAAGTAAGCTAGTAGTTATTCGTATTCAAAAATTTATAAAATTAACTTTAACTTAGGGGATATTCATGCCCTATAATGGTTGTTAAAGGGTAAATGTACTAATCGTAAACAATGCATTTTAACAGAATGAAGTTATCAAGACAGAAAGTTATTAGCATATTTAAAAAAAAAAAAAAAAAACGTAACAGTTAACAATTTGGCAATTTTGCATACATTAGCAATATAATGAATACATTCGTGTATGTAGCTTTATTATTAAAAGATCAAAAACTGAAAATACACAAATTAGAGGATATAAAATTTTTATATTTAGATATTAATTTAGACATATAGTTGACATCTCATTATTGATTTAAACATCGTTATATGTATTTTAAAAAATGGACAAATTCGTATCAAAAATGTGTTCATTAGATCAATGACAAATTGTTATTCCTTGTTTCAAATGTCTTCTAATAGCAATTACATTTGATTAATGTCCGAGGGAAACTTAAATGTTTCGTTTCTCCATTTTTACGACACAAAAGTTGACACTCAGTTTTCAATGTAATTAGGACAAAAAATCTTTTTGTGAAATTAATTAATGTTTGGAATACTTGAATGCGTTTCTTTTCAAAGATTTCCTGTCACATTACTTTTTCCCTAATTTGTATGCAAATTTTATGGGTTATGAATTTGAAACAAAAATGACAACTGATTTAAATCATAAGTTATTTGAGTTTTCTCGCCAAGAACTATTTAAAAAAAAGTACAGAACACTAGAAAAACATGAGACAAATATTACCATTGACATTTACACAGGAATTATAGCCAAAAAAAAAAGTATTCATCTGTTTTGTGTTTCCGTGTGCATCATATTGATATACATAGGCAATCTTATATAGCACGTAAAATGGTTAAATTTCAAACAAAAGTTGTCTAATTTAAGGAAAAGTATATATTTATAGAAATAAAATTAAAATTCATTTAAAATAAAAGAAATATGTTTTGATGAATTAAAATCGGTATTGATTTTACTTAACGTTATAAGTATTTTTTGAAAATTCTGAATTCTCACATTTGTTAATAACAACGAAGGATAAATATTAAAACAAATTGCGAATATAAGTAGCATTATTTGCTATGAAAAATAGCAAATAGATACTTTTTTATTTCCTAAAGAGGGCTTACTAGTAATGAACGTCATTTGCTATATAGCTGTTGATGGTTACCATTGTTCAATAAGTATCGAAACCAGTTAAAGATTTCATGACAAAATAATTGCCAATCTGAAAAAAAAAGGAAAAAAAAAAAACACCTATACACGCATTTTTTTTTGTTTGTTTTTAGACTATAGTTAAAGCTAAAGCAAGACCGGAAGTGTATCGAAATTGAATAAGAACATGTACCGCATCAGTTATAAAGAAAAAAAAAATATTTTTCCGGAAAAGTATTATCTAGCAACGGATAAGTACAAAATACTCATTCAAATAGATGTGTAGAATTTCTTAGGCATTATAGTGTATCTATCATGTCGTATAAGCTTAATCCAAATGAATCGGAAATAGCGAAAAGGCCGGACGTTCATACTGATGATGGTCTACATAGTGTTAATTAAGTATAATACTAAAAAAAATCAAACAAAAGAAGAGCAATGCAGTAGGTTATCGAAAATCAGAGGTAAATGGTGCTCACACCACCTCAGATTACCGAAAAAATATATTATCTAAAAATTCTTAGCAAAAAAAATTTTACACTTTTCAGGCACCTTTGGGCAAGTTGCAGCTTTTACTTCCTATCATCCATCCACTATAATATTAAAATCTGTCCGCGTCCGTCTGTCTGTCTGTCTGTCTGAAGATCGATCTCCTCGAGAACCGCTGAGAATCGAGAGTCGAACGAGATACCGATCAATTCGAAATTTTCCAAAGAAAACAATAGAACCAATCTCGTAATTGTACGACTTTAATTAGCGGAGATATTAATTAAAACGTTAATTTATATAACGTTATTCAGGAATTTTTATTTCTTTCCTGTTGCCATTTTGCGTATGAGCAAATAAAATTCTAATAATTGTTTTAAAAGAGATTTTTTTGGCTGCTGTCCAAATCTTAAAACAACGTTTCCATCTAGAATTTCATTTCAAATTAGTTTAAAATTGGTTGCTCTATTCGGATATAGCCTTTATTTTATCGTCTGTCCTTTTTTTATTTTTTTACACTCGACGTTCTTAACTCCTTTCAGCGTAGGAAAGTTGTTTCTTTAGATATGTTTATTGATTGTAGTGTAAGTTTATCGTTCACCGGTCTCATATTTTGATACATTTAGGATGTGCGACTAATTATGTTTATTTTGCTGAACTTTTTCCCGTTACATGGGTGAGTTTTCGAATTGCAATAACTTTCTTTTTCTTTCCTGTTTCTATTTTTGAAATACAGTTTGTATCGTTAAAAGAACATGTTAAATTAAGATTGTTTGGATTTCTTTAAGTGGAACAGAGTTGAACAAAAAAATTGTTCTTAAGGATTTTAACTAAAGCTAGCTTGGAATCTGATGACTTGGTATTAAATTAATGCTTATTGGTATTTATTTAGTCTTGGTGCTTTAGTTTCACATAATCAATCAAAATGCGTGTGTCATTTTATGTAAAAAGATGATCGTAATTGTACATAAATAGTTCAGATATAGTCTATCAGATTTAATTCAGATTAAAGTGACCGGAGGTTATAGTTGATAATGCATATATTTTCATCTTTTGTGCTAATTGAAAATACTCATAACTTGTATCATTGATAAATATGATTAACGTTAAAGAGGTTTCTGCCAAAAATATGCTCTACTGGTGTTTTACAAACCTTGCATTAAGCGTATTTATTTACTCCTTAGCGCTTTAGAAACTGATGTCAGAGTAATACAAAAACATCAATTGGACATCTCTTTCATTTTTTAAGTAGCCCGTGCAACGCCGGGCACGTAGGCTAGTACAATAAGAAAATATGTATTGATTTTGCAAAAAGTTTTTCAATAAAATTTCAACATAAGTTTCCACTTCAATTATCGCTAAACTAAGTTTGACTAAATTTTTAATGGTGATTTGACACATTTTTTGTGTGTAAACTTATATGCAACTAAAGATGCTTTTGAATTTCCCTGAACCTAGTTTATATTATTAGTTTGTGGAAAATGAATGTAGGTAAATTATCAAGTACCCAGCAAAACAATGTAAGTGTTATGTGTTTTTCGTATCGAGTCATTTTCTCTAAGGCATTCATACCTAGCAATAAATCAAATTTAGGATTCACTGAAACTTTCGTGCCACTTGGCGAGTATTTTTTAACTCCAACCTTTCGTTTTTGTTACGCATACCTTTTTGTTACTTAATGGTATGATTATAAGGAAATTTCACAATTTTAAAATATTGCGATAAATTTTAGTTTAAATTATTTTTTAATTCTTGAAAATCATCTTAAACACAAATAAATCAAATCGGATTAAACGGAACCTCGGAATTTTGAGACTGATGTTCGAGATTCTACTATTTTTTTTTTTTTCGTGTTACCTTTTTCGTGTCACCCAGAGGTTACCACTGCATCTGATGTTTTTCGACTTATCAGTTCCAATTTTTCCGATCAGCAAATGGGGATTTAGAGGACGGTCCAGCAGACGACCACTAGACGATTACTAGCAGTTTAAACTCATATCTGCTGGTACTGTTCTATGCAATCTTTAGTGTATTAATGAAACCATCTTGGTTGGTCAGAACTAGCTCTAGTTCCTTTTCAAACGAAACCAAGAATTTTCTATCGGATTGGAATCGAGGAAAGTACTTCACCAATTGAACACTGAAATTAATGTTTCTAAGCGTCGAGTTTTTGCTGGAAAAGGCGAATCTTGCTGAAATAGAAACGTGTTGTTGCATTTATCCTCATTCAAGCGTATCATGTAGTGTTACAGTTTATCTTGATACACTGCGTTGTTTTTAAGTATGGAATTAACCTGTTCCAGCATCACTCTTCTAGTCTCTTGTCCAAACGGGTGTCCAAAATTTTCACATTCATCCTACACAAGATATCACGATGTCTTCACTTTCATGCGATCACCAAACGCGGGCACCTTCTTTGTCAAAAATTATTTGAAACTAGGATCCATCACTACATTAAACAATGTATGGTCATGTTGTTATCAGATGATATTCTATTTTCCTTCGGAGAGCAGTGCCGTCTTTAACTAGTGTTAATCTTCAGTTTTACATAGGAGACACACGATTGAAACTCCAGTTCATTCAATCAGCAATTGCGTACAAGTGTAGCGATTCTTTGGAACGAGGTTCTAGTTTGCACTATTCTCTTCCGGTTGTTACAAGTTCTCTACAACTCGTTCATTGGTTGTTTTTTAGTTTTAGTACATTCCAGTAATTTCAATAACGTAAATTCTAAATTATATATTTGATGTGGTTTTACTTTAGCATTAAGCACTGAAACGGTACATGATTTTGTGTCTTCAGAAAAATGTCCTTTGGATGACCCATTTTCTTCACATATCTAATAGGAAATTTTCTTCCTACAGTTTGGTTAACCGGTAAAAAATCAACAGTAAGTTAACGACATTCAACGAAGGATAAGGCAAAACTCCATGCAATGTACCGACATACCGGTACATTGCATAGAGTTGAGACTGCAGTTTCTTCTGCACCATATTGAGGTTACGGAGAGGTACGTTGAACCGACCCATTGATGCAGGTTCCCGCTGGTGTTCTAAAATTATTTTAACTTCCAGTTTGATGGAACTCTCAGCTTTAATCGGTTCACATTCGTTATAGCTCAGTGATAAGTGTATTACAGGTTCAAAACTGGATGTCATAACCAGGCTGTCTGTAGATTAGGTGTAGTATGCAAATATTTTACCCGGCTTTCGAAGTCAATATGGATAAACAGATTACATTTCTATAAAACAAAAAAATAATGTTATTAACTTTAGTAACACAATCGGAACAATATTAATTTTCTCTTAATCACAAATTTTTATTCTAACACGCAAATTTTAAAACTTTGTATATCAAAGGATTATAGAGTGCAGTAATGTGAAAATAGTAATATAAGTATCTCACCATGCTTTGATAAAAGTTGTAATTTATAAAACAATAATAAAATCTTAGTTTATATTTGAGTTTTTAACAAAATTATCATACTGATTAAGATAGATGCGCTATAATTAGTTTGTAGCTTAACAATATCAACATCCATCTAACGTAAGGCTACTTTAACTTTCTTTAAATGATTGTAATCATTTAAGACTACAACCAACCCATTTATTAAGTTGTTGTTTTTTTGTGACTTTAGGGTATAGTTTAATCACTCATCCAAAATAAATGAAAATAATGTGTGTTAAATAAATGTTCCGACATTAGAAACACATTTGATGTGCAAACAAAATATCCTTATAAATTTGAACATATATGATGCTTACTAAAAGTATTCTCTAAGTTTCAAATTCTATTCATGAAAAGGCACTTAATATTGTCCTGTGATTTTCCTTCGTACGTCATAAATGAACGTAAATACTAAACTGGGGAACGGCAATGTTACATAATGAAATTAATGTCAACATTCTGCACTAGTTTAAAGCATTGATGATTGAAACACTCATTATTAATATGAATAATGTTGATATAACAATACCGGTTCTTCACTTTGCGGTACGGTTATTGATAAAGGTTTATTTAAGGACTTAATCTAAGAAGCAATTATTTTAATGATTCTTGTAATCGATTCTATGAGTTAAACCTGTCTTTTCAATATTCGAAGATTAGTCTTCTAATATACCTTTTCACTTACTATTTCAAAATAACTAAAGACTTTGTTATTTTGTAACTTTGAATGAACAGTTATAATTAAATTTTTATCTCACAACGATAAAGTACTCCCTTTGTAAGAAAAATCTAATAACTTTATTGGCAGAAAAGGCAGAGCTAATTTCCTTTTATTCATCATATTGAGCATTGTATATTTCTTTTAAAATAAGTAATTTAAATCTTATTTACTCCTTTAAGTACTACTTCCTTTAAATTGTATTTATTTTTGAACAAATAATCGCATTTATTACTAATCTTATAGTGTTCGCTCTACATCACTTGTATTAGGAATGTGTCGTAACGTGGTCGCTTAATACTTTTCCGCTTAAGTTTAAAACTAAAAATAAGGAAGAAGACCTTATTTAATTTACAAATGTTACACAGAATAATTGAAAACCGTTTGAGTCTTTTGAGACAAATGTATCGGAATTTTGCAGCATTTCGTTAATTTATTGCTGATCTGTTTGAGTAACTCAAAGAAAGGGTTTTTGAATTAAACGAAAATTGTGAGCTTGTGAGAAAGAAAGTTTCCTTGTAATGTAATTATTACAGTAATTCAGATAAGTTACTTTCAGTCATTGCATCTTAAAACCCTTTCACATTTTAAATTTGATAATCTCCAGCCGTAAAATGCGTTTTAAAAATCTCATAAAACATTATTGTGATATTTTCGAACATTTTCGTATTTCATTTCCTATGTTTACGCTTTCATGGTAAAGTAACATTAAGTTCATGACACACATGCTTTCATAAGTATTATATGTGCACATGCAGATGAACTAACTCGAATCTTTTTCGAATTTGAAATCTTAAAGCACAGTTTTGTGTTATTTCAGAATCAATGACTGGTTTGACTACTCTATCGCACTAACATTCAGAAAAAACAATCTTAGGACCTTTTCTGATTGTAACTACGGTAGATTTATCTGGACTGAGGATACACTCATACTCAGAAGTCACGCGACCCGATATTACTGATTTAATGTTCTTTAGAGTGTTTTAATACACATAATGAAGGAACACAAAAATAGTTTTAGTTGTTGCTAATGTGTCAAATGCGTCAAATAATCTAAACACTTTATTCGCAAATAACCTTCAATTAGTGCGTCTGCTGTTCATACTTGTTTCTTCTAAAGAAATGAATGGCGTAGAAGACAATGTTCTTATTTGATACCTCATCTCCATGAGTGAAAGCTAGAACAGTCAAAAGTCAATGTAAATGTTAAATGAACCATCTTTTCTGAATCTCATTACACCAACTTATAGGTTTACAAGGTAAGAAACTTTTTAAAATGTGATGTTTTTTTTAAATTATTTTTACAAAAATGAATTTACTGCATTCATACTATTTCATGTATTATGTAATTATGTTCCATTGTTATGGATTATATATTTTATATAAATTTATGCATATTTGATTCGTCGTTTTCAAAAGTTACCATTTCTTTAGAAAACAAAATTTCAAAATTTTCATTCGAAAGTCAAAACAAAAATAGTTTTTTTAATTAATATTGAGCGCCTTGGTGAGAATCAAAGATTATAAAAATATGACATTGAAAACGTGAAACAAAGTTTCCATTTTTATCAAGCGGTATACATCTGAAACCTTGTTCTGTTAATTGAAACTGCAATAAACACGCGTTTTCAATGTCGGCTTTTCTGTGATGTAAAAAAAAAAAAAAAACAACAACAATGTTAACCAGTTTTTTTTTTTTTTTTCTTGTAAGATTTCAGACATTAGTTAATCTTCGACAGGCATATTATATATGAGGCAGTGAGAAACACTGGAATGTAAGTCGCAAAATTAAAAATTTGGAGATAATCATTACGAATGGTAGGTGAACCCCTCCTCTGTCTTGAGGCAAGATATACTACTAGTAGCACTGGAAGGTGCTGCTCTACAGCATGATTTAGAAAAGAAATTCCATGAAAGCCCACGTAAGACGTTATCTTTAAAGTCGTTTTACTTAAAACTTCAAAATGTCCACCTACATAGTTTTTTCTTCTCACAGTCTGACATATATTGTAAAATTGATGTTATTAATACATACAGCTATAGTCCTGCATTGTATATGTATAAAATAGCAATTTAATTAAATCCACAGTCAAAATACTTTTCTAAAAGTATTGTGTTTCGTCATCTACACTTAGCGAATCTGCAGTTTAGTATCATTGTTGGACGTAATTAACTCCACACTCATGCATTCATGTAACTGATCAATGGGATAGTACTAAATCACTCGCAGTGACTATTGAATTTAGACAGTGGCATTGGCTTTTGTGTTCAATGCTTTCAGAACAACCATGAAAATTGACATTCTAGGCTAGGTGACAGGGATGTTTTATTTGAGAGTCATTGTAGGCTTGAAATTTTGTGACACATAAATATCTTTTGTTAGTATAATGATTTTCCAAAAGCTATTTTAACATGAAACACACACTGTTTGTGGTGTAGAAGAAAACCAGATAAGAGTTACATACTTATTTAATGTGAAACAATGTTATAAATTATTTGTTATTACTTTAAAAACACAAGGTTCTGTTTTTAATGTGTATTATTGAGTTGAAGAAAAATAATTTGCCTTAACTCAAATTAAAATCGTAAAATCACTTGCAGAGTTTGCAATTCTGTAAAGTTTATATCTTTAGACTTACGCACCAAAATAAGTACTCCGGATTTGTTTGTCAGTGTGGAGTTTTTATGAAAGAATTACATATTTCAATCGTATTTATACACGCAAAATATTTTACATGAAACGAAATTAAAGTTTATGTAGAACTAACTGGCTTTGTAAGGTCTGCCTCAAAAATAAAAGCTACGCCAATTGACGCATGTTCAACAATCACGCTTCAATTGAAAAATAAATAGTGTAAAATTCCCCTTAAAAAAGTGATCATTCTCAAAGGTAAAACGGCAAATGAAAAATTCCCGAATAAATTAAACGCAACCCTCCATAAATACAACTAAAATCCTTGATTATATTCTGCTTGCAGCACACACACACACACAAAAAAAAAGCTAAATTGCCAAATAATAATCAAAATGATAAATTTTACCTCATAACAAAAAAATAAATAAATAAAATAAATAAATAAATCACAGTCGAGAAAAAAAAACGACAACCTTCTTAGTTTTTTTTTTTTTTTTTTCATGTTAATTTAAAATGAGATAGCGAAAACGGTAATTTTCCGATACGAAAATCGGTTCCATTAGCCTTAAAATACTTTTAAAAAAATTCCCGGTGATTTTAGTTTTTTTTTTTTTTTTTTTTTTTTGTTTTTGAAATTCTAGAGAATAAAATGAGATTCATGGGCATTTTTTGCGGGCTTGCGAATCGGTCGGAAATTTATTTCGGGTAGAAAGCGCCATTCAATTCCAGTTTCGGAAGCTAAAATTAAAATTCGAACGGTTCGGTACACTTTTGGCGTTCGAACCCTCCCCCCCCCTACTTTTCTTCTCGGGTGCCCAACTACTTCCCGGCCAAATTTGGTCGAGGTCCGACGAAAGTTGGATTTGTTCAGGGAACATATATACACACACATATATATGCGCACATATATTCTCTGTTTTATTTATATAGATTTACTCATACGTATCTTCTTTTTGAAACACAAATATCGTTATGAACAGATTTCCTAATGTAAATATTAAATTACACCATCATTTGAGCTGCACGAAATTATGCATCAACTTATATTTGTATATTAATAGGTATAAAGCGTTTCCGTAAAGAAAAAAAGAACATATACCTTTTACAGAATCAAAATACTAATGGTTAATTCCATACGTAACCCACACTACAAATTGAGAATTTTAAGATAAAAATCTCAATATCTCTGAAACAATAAATTGATATATTTTGTTTGAATCAAAAGTAGCAGTATTACTACTTAGTTTTTACAAATTATAAAATCTAATAGGTTACACCATTGCTCGCAAACCAATATTACCTTAATTTTCGATCACTATACTTTTTAGTTATTTCTTTTTGTATTATTTGCACATTTTGTACGATTTTAGTAATAGCACACCACAGTACTAATTGACGATAACTAAGCCATAATTTCTACCTTAAAGTTATCTACATTCTTGGAAATACTACATAAATGGGTATTCTACAAAACTATGTACGTAAGATTATATTGTGCAATTATTTTGCTCCAAAATGCATTACACTAAATCAGCTGCAGTAACTGCTGAAGCGAGAACATGCCGCCGGCTTTTGTATATCAAATTCAAACACAATCATTACTGGGCCAGCATGCCAACGTGAATAAACAGCTTTATCTGAAATGCATTGAAATTTGTATGAATTATAGATATTAGGGGAGCTAAATGCATGTTATTGTAGCTAAGGTCCATTTAAAACAATGCATGTCTACCGATTGATAATCTTTAAGAATGGAAATATTTATTAAGAAATTTTTAAATTAAATTTTGAATTAAACATCTTGCAAAAGAGAAGAGACTTGTTTAGTTTTACATATACATACACGTTCCTGAAATATTTATCCTTTTAATCATTAATGAGAACCTAATGTGTTTTCTCCCCTAAAAATATGTTTGTCACACGTTTTAGATTCCCACTTTTTTTTTATTATTACCCTTTCCCACTTTTTTTTATTATTATTTATTTATTTGAGGTAACAAATCACTTACTTTTTAAAACTTTAAGTAATGATAAATCTTGAATTTTTCCATACAAAATGTTTTTTGCGAGCTTTAGAATGCCTGAAAAAAAATGCTTTAAAAAAATTCAAATTTAAAATCTAAATTTAATCTGTATAATTAAAATTGATTTAGCTCTAGAATAGGATCATAGGAAATATCAATGATGTTTGGAATAAGTTTTCTCCACTAAAAGCTACTCTGCCTCTGATACCATGGTAAGTTTCTTTTCTCTCTATTTTTTTTAAAGCCATTTCGAGGTGGCTTTTTTCCATGGACTTCGAAAGTAATAATTAGCGTATTTATAAGACAACCGATAAGCGCCAAGTCTTCCCTTTTCGTAAACTTTGATTAAGATTTCTTCCTCATCAATAATTAAGATATCATTTCGAAATTATTTTTAAATTGAATGATAGACTAGCTAACTTTATTGGTAATTTTTCCAGAACATTTAGAATATAAAATTTCTTTAAAAAAAAGAAAAAAAAACTTTCAATTTAAAAAATATTTCTCGCAAAAAATTCCATAAAAACTATTAATACGAAAACACGAAAGCAGAAAATTAGAAACTTAGAGTATGAACCTCAATAGGGTTTTTTTCCAATCACAGTAAACAGGGGTCAAGAAAAATAATTTAAAGGAGTTTTATAGAAGCTTATTTACTGAAGTCCCAAAATGAGAGACGTGGCGTGTTCTGATTAGCAGAGCAAGGCATGACTAGTAGAAATGGTCTTCACATATTTTGCATCAATAAACTCTCCCTTCTTATCCTCCTTAGTATTTTCTCATTGCAAACCCTCTTTTGTTGTTCAAGGTCAAGAGCAGGTGCTTTTATCTCAACAAATGACAGTACACTCGTTTAGAAGAGACTTCTGGAAAAACAGGGGTGCCAATCCTCCCTAAGCAGGATGACGCATTTCTCTGAATTTCTACAGAACATGGAAGATATTCCCCTAAAATAAAAAAAAAATAAAATCAAAGATCGCTTAAAAAATACCTTCCTCCCCTTAACAATGTTAGTAGCTGAGTCAGCGCCATGCGTCCCTCCCCCTCCCCTGAGGACACCACTAAAGTAAATACAATAAAGTCTAGGTCTGGGGCTATCAATAAAGGAGGTTGAATTTCAATAGAGAAATTTCAATACAAAATTTTACTGTTTTTTGCACATCTAACTTTGCCACAAGCATCAAACAATATGGAGGTACTATATTTTAGCGTAAAACTGCAGTACCACTTGTTTGTGTCGCGAGAATCTGTTGGGATAGTTGAGAAGAAAAAAAAATCGAAATTGCTTAGATCACAGATAATGCGATAACAGTTTAAATTTGTATTTTCACAATTTATTGTAATTTGATGGATAAAATCGGTGAAACTACAACCATTGCTAATACCTCAAGTTGAAGCATGCAGGCCATTAATCTCTGAAATCATTATGATGATGTAAATCATTTCTTCAATCGTGTTGTGTTGCAACCGAAACGTAGACTGTAAAAAAAACCCTTGCCTATGATGAAACAAATACACTGTTAGACAGCCCAAACATACCTTAGTTTTTTTTATACGCGTCTAGTGCTTCGGGTTACTAGATCTTCGACATGGTTATTTGAAGCGACGTACCACTCATTTTTTTGAACATAGAAAACCTAAACCTTTTCGCTGAAAAAAAAATTAAATTGTGTGAGAAAAGTTACGTTTCGTACACAAATATATAAGCAAAAGGAAAGACATATGAAAACTAGACCCGGATCAGCGTACACGCAAAGCGGGCAAGGGGGGGGGGTCTCTAATGTTCCCAACGGCTTGACAATTTGAAAAAAAAAAAATACTATCAATAAGACTTATGAACGTTGAAAATATATACACTGCTGGCTTCCGCAGCTAACCTCCACATATTTTGTTGCAGGGGGCTCAGAATTTATAGATCCACTCCTCATGAATTCTACATTTTATAACTTGAATATGTTCAATAGGAACAATAGCTATCTTTGATAATTACATAAATATGACTTTAGGGTTTTCTAATTGAATTTAGTTAGATATTGTTCAAGTTCAAAATAGTGGCAGGGATTTGTATGTTAACCCCATTAAACGCCAAGTCTCCCATTTTGGGACTATACCATATATCCTTACCTAATAAATATTTTTGCAAAATTTCAGCTAAAATGTTTAGAGGCGTGTATTGAACCTCAAAACATATGAAAACTTAAGTATTTTCAATGTGGCTCATTGTAGTGACGTTTAATGGGCTAAATAATAAATGAATACATTATTTTAACCTTTTTAGCTAACATTCATATTGTTTCCCTTTTCGATGTTGCTAGAGTTTCACTTTCGATAAAATAAGAAAAAAATATAAACGAATATGCAGAGTTTTGACTAATAGTAATGCAGAACACTTTGCAGAAAACTCATGCATTAATGGGCAAATCATTTTTTTTTAAAATTTTTTTTTAAGTTTCATTTAATCTCATGCTTGTCACGGCGACTAAAAAGCGAATGTTTCAGTCGAAGAATTTGCGACTGTGACATCCATTTTAGCCTAAATTAAGACAAGCAACTATTTCGTAAAAAACAAATGCAGCTATTTTAGCGAAAAAGCGACTAAAATGTATATAATACAACATATGCAAAAAAAAAAAAAAAAAAAACTGCGTCTGCTTTAAGTCTCAACGGCTAAATTTTTCAATTTCGAATTCAATCATGTCTGCCAAATAACGCGAAAAGTCAAAAATAAGGTACCGTGAACTTATTTATCGCCAAGAATTAGCGAAACAGCCCCTTTCATTTTTTATTCTCTTTGCGACATCATGCGCTTAGCTTTTGGTAAATCATTATATTCCATTTCGGGGAGTTTAGGACCAAGTGAAGCTATTTCGATAGCTTATCTTTCCCAAAATGAACAAATAGGTTTTAATAATCTGTTTAAAAAACTACAGTACATGACGAATAAATTGTTTTTTATAAAACTTGTACTGAAACCTTTGTTATTATTTTTGGCAGGATTTTTTTACCTTAAAAAAAAGTGAAAATATTTCACCTTTTTTTCTTTTATTCGATAAAGTGGAAAATTAAATATATATCTCATGAAATATTTTCTACTTGATTATAAAAAAATATTGTTTACATTATGAAAGATTAAATAATATAATGAATGAAGAGATACATAATGAAATAGTAAACGAATAAATAAATTTAAAAAAAAAGATAATTGAGAAAAACCAATGAAGAAATAAAATAGCAAATAATTAAGAAAATAGGTGAAATGACTGAATGAATATGTGAAATAATTGATGAAGGAAGGAAAATGATTTGATAAATAAATTTATCTGTAAGCGCAAACCATTGAATATGCTAACAAAACAAACTACTTCACTTTCTCCATCTACTTTGCACCATAGTCACTAGACTTATTGCACCAACCATTTCAAATAAAAATAATCTTAATTTTAAATAAATAAAGAATTCACCGGAACTTAGTAAGTCTCGATTAATATTTAAAATGCCATTAACATTCTTTTAAACACCAAAACTATTTTTTGACTTACAGCAATCTGACAATATGAGTATCAATTTTTGAAAATTGCTTGTAATACCACATGCTTTCATCTTAAATAACTTTTTCCTCGCTGGAATTTAATACATATCCTTTTATATAGTTAAAATATTACCTTAAAGTATATATTTCCCCACTTCACTTTGCCAAACATTCTCTTACATATCTTATCCATCCTAACTTACTTCTTTACTATCCTCAAGGATTAATTTAAATCTTACGTTCATCAGTTACTTTAAAGTAAAATGAAAGAATTCGAATGAATCTAAAGATTAATTACCCCTCTTTACAGGACATAACTGCTGATTAGTAATTTTAATGCATTACCTACGTGCCACAGTTACTAGCTGCTACAAGGTATTCAAAATGCAAATATGAAGTGCCTTTCACACCATAATGTACCTCTAAGTGTCTCGCTGAGCGACGGAATCTTATAATGAAATTATCGTCAACAGTCCGCTTCAGTTAAATGTGCCGTTGATGGGAGTGTAGCTTATAAATATGAATGACAGGAAGTACAAAGAAGGGCTTTCGATTTAATGGTGGGGTTATCGCTGAAAATACCTTGAAAGATAATTGAGACATTGTTGCCTTTATGATAGTAAAACTATTTTTATTATTTTCTGGAGGTTAATGCATTCGTCTTGTAACCCTCGATGTATGAAGAAGTTTAAGCATTAATTTAAAGTATATTTGCTACGTTTGGTAGCAGAAGAATGTTAAAAATATAATTTTTATTTTTGTTGACTGATTCAGCTACTTTGCGCTGAAAGGTCAGATACAATTTAAATTTTATTTACTCATATTAGATACTGATATGTATATATATATATATATATATATACTGGTAGACAATTGCTAAGAACCGATGCTTATAGCAGCGTTAGCAACCACAAAATGGAAGGCAAGAAATACGGAAATTAGCAGAAGTGCGGGAAATGGTAAGACGTGTTGTGCATATGCTAATTTTAGATTCACGACGTTGCTCGCCACGAGATATTGCTGATAAGCGATATAAAGAGTTTGGCACGTGGCGACCATTTTTGTTCAAAGACAGAGTTTGGTGGGTAAGAATCAATCGACAAACTTGAATTTTTTAGCATGATTTCCAGACATCCCTTAGATGATTTTCGGGTAGCCATGTTGTTGGCAAGATTGAAGAAAGGCAAAAAAATATCTGATGTTTTATCCGGGAGTTCGACGCCAGCAGCAGTTCGGTATATAGGGCTAGAAACAAAAAGGAACCGGTGCAACACAACTACTGAGGTAGCAAAATAGTTTCCTGCTGCTACTAGCAAACAAATATCGCAAAAAAAAACACCAGACGTATGCATGCTATAGGGCTATTAGCCGGACAGCTTTATTTATACACCCCATTGTTTACAAGTCAGCGTTTTGCCCGTTTGTAATGATATCATCAGCATCATATTTGGAGAGAAGTCGACTGGGCTTGTGTACTATTCTCAGATAACAGCAGGTTCTGTCTGTCGTCTAATTGTGGATGCCAACCGATCTGACCTGAGAGTGGTACTGAATAAAGTCCCGAAAACATATTAAAAAAAAAGGACAAGTATCCTATTAGTGGTGCAATAGTGTGGATTGGGATCAGGATCAATGGCTGTACGTTGCTCATGTGCTACCAAAAAAGACTATAGCTGGCCAGCGATACATTGACGTTGTTCTGCTACCTCATGTTTACATGTTCCATGTGCTGCGGGTGATAAATTTGTTTTCATGGATGACAATGCAACCTGACATCGCAAAGTCCCTGTCCATGAGTGCGTAGAGAGCTAAAGTACTCAACCCATCGGATGCCCAGCTCATTCTCTAGACCTAATTTCCATTGAAAATGTTTGGAATGCTTCGGGGAGCAATCTTGCTGGCCGACAACGCCTTCAATAAACAAGGACACCCTCATCCGTGACTGGCAGAGGAAATGGAGAAACTACCCCAACAGCCGCTGGATATTGTTGTAGAAAGCAGCAAACGACGTGTGAAAGTTTGTATCACTCTATATGGTAGCCATATCCCATACTGACAGCGTTCGTCGGAACGCCTTGGGACGGTAATTATTTTTTTTCACTTACACGCATTCAGCACAAAATGACCGTTTTGTCCTTCGAACCCTTTCTGGATTTCAGAGCACAATAAATGATTGTCATTTTAATGTTCTAGTGTTGTGGCATCAGTTTATTTCATTTGACATCGAATTACACATACTTTTTTAAGCGTTACATAGCCCATAGCCCATTGTGATCTGTTCTTAGCAATTGTCCACCAGTGTATATGAATATATATATATATATATATATATATATATATATATATATATATATATATATATATATATATATATATATATATATATATATATATATATATATATATATATATATATATATATATATATATATATATATATATATATATATATATATATATATATATATATATATATATATATATATATATATATATATATATATATATATATATATATATATATATATAAAATCATTATTACTAAAAAGAAAAAGTATGAAAGCATCATTGTTTTTATTATGCTTTCTATTCAAGTCGATAAAAAAAATGACTTCTCAGAAAACGACAGGTTAAAAGTGTCTGACAGGAACCAATACTTTAAGTACACTCAATATGCTGTTATAAGTCATGCGTGAAACTTATGTAACATTTGTAAAATATAAAAGAAATAAAGAATGCAAATAACTGTTTCTTGCATACTTTTGAGGCATATAATACGAAAAAAGAAAGGATTATATACGCAAAAATCAAATTGTTGCTTATTTGTTCAAAAAATGGCTCTTTTATTTGCAATTGGGTTTTTGATACTTGTTATTTTAATTATATCTCTTAACTATACATACATAATTATTATAAACAACATCTTACTAAATAAGTTAAAAAAATATTATGTACAAATATAGCTATTGTTAATATTTATAGCAGTAAAACTATTATTAAAGCATTCACAAGTTTTCTCTTTTGCTTTTCTCTTATTGTTTAAAATGCGTTGGCTATGTTTTTAAAATATCTTTATTGAAATTTTAAAGGAACGTACCAGTCAAAATGACTGTTTTATCCGTTTTCCTCAGTTAGTTACAAAAAATAATTTGCTCCGACATATGCAATGATAGGTTTTCCAATTTTTTTTATCCATCAGTTATGATAAGGTAAGCTCATGCCTTCATATTTTTAAAAAAATCTGACCCCTTTTTTGTATAGCAGTTTAAAAAATGATTAAAAAATTAACCTATTTATTAAAATATTCCACAGTTATAATTCCCATATAACATGATCTTCCTATAAACGAAAACAAACACAAGCAGTAACGAAATGATAAAATATCATGCAATTAGTTAATACGCAAACATTTGTGTGTGTGTGTGTGTGTGTGTGTGCGTGTGTGTGTGTGTGTGTGTGTGTGTGCGTAGTCATATCCACACGTTCAGAAATACACGTCAGATGCATTTCTAAAAAATATATAATAAAGTTGGAACCAAAAAAAAAAAAAATCGTCTTTCCACTATTACTCCGAAAGCAAGACAATGATCTTAAGCAAAAACTTAACGTTTATCCGATAATTTGAAATTTAGCACCTAACATTAGCTGAAACGAAGCTAAAGGAAAACGATAAGATTGCTGCAAAGATACTTCCAAGAATGTCTGGTATCATACTTTAGATGGAAAAAAGTCAGGAGGGATATGGGGGAGTATATCTCACTTAGTGCTGAAATGCTTTTCTTTTTTACCATTAAGGAATTGCTGAATCAAGAGAACTGAAATTCTCTCTCTGTCGATTTGTCATTTTGAGGCTTTATGGAAGACAATTACGACGATCTTCTTTTTATTATGTTTTGAATTTTCTAAGCAGGTATATCATAAACGCCAATTATGTTGTTATTTTACTAATAGTCTCTTTAGTTTTTTACGTAAGTTGTGGTTTAGAAATAGCGGATAAAATAAAAGGTTTTTGAAGCTATTCTTCTTGTGGGACGTGCACGACTGTAGTGAACTGAGAAAAAACGAAATGATAAACCTTCCATCGGCTTTTTTAACACGCATGCGCATTTCTTTGTTTGAAATGAATGGTTTAATTTTGAAATACCCACCGCCTTTCTCTCTTCTGTCCTTGTTCTTTCTTTGTGTGAATGTGCTGTTATGCCTGGAATGGGTGCCTACCCTATAAACGGGTCCTTATGGCATGTGTGTACTGTGGAAATCGGATTTCACATCAAATTATGGTACAGTTGGAAAGGTGACGTAGCGCAACCCAAAATGCCCGCCTAGATGACTTTCGACAACAACAACAACAATGGTTAAATCGTAGTAAGTACAATCAGTTAAGGCTTTGAATTGTTAACCAAAATGGTGGCGGTCAAGTCCACTGGAGAGATTTATTTATTTTTTTTTTTTTTAATATCAACAATACTTTTTAACAAATGGCAGTGGTAATTTAACTGTATTAAATACAACTTAATTCAAGTTTTCGTTTCAATATGCATTTAACATTATAAGCTTATCTCATTCGATGATAATATAGTTTATTTTATTCTGCCTCACGTCTGCAATTTTTTAATGCGTTATTTTCTGCTGCTTTGCAGAAAATGATTTTTTGGCAAATTTAGAAAGCAAGGGCTTTTAAGAAGATTCTTAGATAAGATCAAATACGTGTCCAGATTAGATTTATTAATGCAGGCGATTAAAGGCACGTTAGCTAATTTATAAAATGTTACTTGTTTCATAATTTATGTTTAAATGACCGGTGTATTTCAAACATTTTTTTCTTGTTCTTTCTCTCTTTTTTTTGCATTACGTGTTCTTTTTAGTAAGAAAAAATTAAAAAAAAAAAGTAAGAAAGTACAGGGCAAGTTATGATTAATGTTTCGCTTTAGGAAATCAATATTTTACTACTATTTTATGCATGTAAGAACTGAATTTTTAAAACGGATTCATCAGTTCTTTGTTAAGGCTAACGGTCTTATTACACGGTTCAACTTTAGTTTCAGCAACTTCTTGAAACTTTCTCCGCCCATTCACATCTTCACCACAAGCTGCAGACGATTGCCGTTTCATAGTCCACTATCTGTATGGTATAGCTGAACTGGTGTATTTGTTTTTCCTTTTACGTAGTAAAAGCAGTTTTGCATTTGCGAAGATTTTCACCCAAATATCGGCCTTAATTTCAATTCAACTCAACCTAGAATGAATGTTCAATGTTCCTTTTTTCGACCCCATCACACGGGCATAAGTACTCATAGACTAAGATCCCACTAGGATTGACCTACCCTCATCGAGTTTCCTAAAATTATTACCATAGATTAAGAGCAGAAGTAGAAAATAAACCGGAAAGTAAGAATTTCTACTTCTTTCGCTTGACCTAATCATTGTTTCCAGGGGTTGAAATGTAAATAAAAATTTGTAATTTACCCTCATCGAGTTTACGAAAATCGTTATCATAAATGAAGAGTAAAAGATGGAAATAAAAAGCTAAACTAATTTTGCCTATCTTTTTCCGGGTTGTCCAGGGATACATGTTTCACAATGAGGAAGATAATTTACCCCTCATCGAGTTTCCGGAAATTGTTGCCATAAATGAAGAGTAAAATCAGTAAGTAAAATGCTAAAGTAATGTTGCCTACCTTTTTCCGGTGCCTAAGCAGGATTTCCAGAGGCTAAAAAGGGCCCAAAAAAGAGTACTTTACCCCCATCGAGTTTCCAAAATTTTTTGTCATAAATGAAGAGTAAAAGCTGTAAAGAAAACATTAGAGTAAGGTTGCCTACCTGTTGCGTGTGAACTAATCCGGGTTTCCAGGTGCTAAAAGGTGCCCAAAAATGGGTAATTTACCTTCATCGCGTTTCCAAAATTGTTGTCAGAATGAAGAGCAAAAGCTGTAAAGAAAACGTTAAAGTAGCTGCCTCCCAGTTGCACATGAACTATTCATGGGTGCCATTCGCTAAAAGGTGCCAAACAATGAGTAATGAACCCTCATTGAGTTTCCACAAAAGTTATATAAAAAATTGCAGGTAAAAATATTGCAAAGCCGATGGTATAGGATTGCCTACGCAAAAGTGGTGCAATCATAGGGTTGCCGTTGTTCGAAGTGTCAATACTGATACATAGAGTTGCAGGAAAAAGTTACATAAGGTTGCGTTGTGTAAATAAACCATAAGTTTGTGCATTTTATTGTGAATTTAATTATGACTCGAGTACACAATGTGCACAATTAGACAAAATTGTACAATTATTTTATTTTGATTAGTTTGGTTATTTCGGTTTTTCTGTAATTTTGTTCGCCATTTTTATGCTTTTACCATCGGTTTGCTGCTTTGGAATTTGATTCCTGAGGTATATTTTTAAATTATTTGCACATAAATTAGCTGTTTGTTTTATGTGTTAATATTTTTTCTCGCAAATATGCAGCTACGCACAGTCAAAAGTTTTAAGCCTATGGGTAAAAGACATAAAAAGTAGCTGTAGGAATTTAAGTTTAATTTATATCAATGTAACTCAATTAATTTTTCTTTTGCATTTTGTATAACTATGAGAAAAAAAAAAACTTTTGCCCGCTGTTTACGCGTTACAGTACAACCCACTAAACACATTTCCAGCATGCACGAAAATTTGTTATTTTATTCATGCAATTAACTACGTAATAAATACGAGAATCAACAACTCCTGAACATATAAAACAACAATTAAACTTTAGGCAATTGTTTCGTAGAAACATTCGGCTCCTTTTTTAAAGCACAAAAGAGTTAGCTTTGGGATACAAATCATTTACAATGTGTGTGTTTAATTTAGCCGACATTCTGTTTTGCTATATCTGCCAACATCCAAAGTTTTTACATAATAAAATATTTAATTTAATTTTGATAGTAGCTAAGAAGTTTTAATTGTTTATTTCCATCCATAGGATCGTATTGAAACAGTATAGACATCTACCTGTCAGTAGGTTTTGGCATACTCAGGCGCTTAAAAGTTTTCTATTTTTTCATTAATTTAATTACACTTGCTTATTTAATTTGTTTGTTTATTCTCTGTTCGTTATAAACTTGATACATGCAATGCAAGTTTTCAGTTTTTAATGCAAAAGGTCTCGAAAAACAAGTAATTAATCTGGTATTACCTTAAAATGAATCAATAATTTTCTAGTTAAAAAATCATTTTGAAATAATTTCTGATATTTTAAGTAAAAGAGCTATACGGGTATTTTTTATTTATTATTTAAATATCTTTGAAAAGAAACACATACCGACAATTCCTAACAATAATCTTAATAAAATTACAAAGAGTGATTTTATTATTTTAATGCATCCTTCTTTTTTTGTTCCATTCAAATTATATAATTTTAAGAGACGTTTTAGGCAATTTAATTTTTGTTATAAAAAGCAACACTCAAACTAACTTCTCTCAGTGGTATCCATGTGGCTCTATTGTTCAAGGCATTAAATTAACAGTCCTAATTAACACCAAAGACGGGCACTTTCCTCCTCAATGGCATGGTACTAAATCATTTGCTCTGACTATTGAACTCAGTTTCCAGCTTTTGTGTCCAATGCTTTTGCAGGAACTATGTTAATGGGCATTGAAGGCAAAGTTTTGGGAATATTTTAATACATAATACACAAAAGATTCGTAGTTTGAGAGACGCTAGGGCATAGTACATGTTTTTGAGATGCGTCCGTACATATTTTTCAAAAAATAGCGAAACTCACAAGTGAAAAAATAAAAATAATTTTTTTTCTTTTTTTTTTGTTATCTCATTTCTTCACAGACATAATAGTTTAAAATGAAACTTTTTTTTTTTTGATAAGCTTAATTTGATTGTGCTTTTACCAAACAATTAGTAGTCTTAGTTTAAAATGCAAACAAAAATAAAATGCTTTGCAGAAGCCATTCACATGTTGATATTTGTTTTGATACCGTTGAATGCTGTAACTATTAGGGTACAAAAATGCGCATTTATTATTGACTGCATTTTTTAAACTTGAAAAATGTACCGTTTACGGAAGATCTTAAATTCATATTTCCATTTTAAATACTTTATTCAAAATTATCATTTGTTGTTTTTTTTCTAAACGTTTCACTCTCATTTTTAAACCATATCATTATAAAGTTATAAAAACTCATACAAAATATGTCTAGAACGCGCTGTTCATAAGCACAAATCATATATTGCTTACTTATTTTTTATATTTTATTCAGTTTATTTGTGTTCTCTAAACGTTTAATAATCTTCTTTAAACTACATTATAATTAATCAATAACAAATTATATAAAAGAAAAATTCTAAAGCGTGCAGTTCAAAAATACAAATCATAATGCTTATCTAGAAGTTTGTTTTTAGAACATCAAGTAGATTTTCGAAATTTTAGAGAACGATCTAAAATGACTACATCTTGAATGAAATAAAATTAATTAGACAAATGTGTAATACTATAATTTAGAAGTAATCAGCTTTCTTAATTTAATGAAAGAACGGCAAACTTGTTTGCCAATTTATTTGATCGTTCCTTTGGTATTCACAGGATGTGCGAAACAACTTCCAACAACTAATCCAAATGTCGTTCTGGTATCAATTTGATGCTTGTTTGCTGAGAAATGGTCTTATTATTGAAAAGGGGTATAGGAAAGAATCGACAAGTACATTGCTAGTTTTTCCTCCTTATTTTTTTTTCTTTTGCAAAAGAAAATGCTTGCATTTTGGGAATATAAATGATAAATTTCAGTCATTCAACCCCTAAATAAGTATGGTTATAGTCCCAGCTTAGAACATGCTGATGGTTTGAATGGTAATTTTAAACCTACTGTTGTCTTCTTTGTTTGGCAATCTTTCATTTATGTTTTAATCACCATTTTGTAATACTTTAAACACACATCCTCATAAACGCTGAGGTATTTTACAGATCCAACTAAAAAATACTAGAGAAAGTTTTGTGAACATTTTGCAGAAGAAAACAATGTCAGTCTAAAACTGAAACGGCCAATTATTCCTTACACCACTTTTAATTGTCTACGATCAGTAAAAATCATATTGCTCTTTGTTAATACAAAAATACATTAACATTTTTATAACCTTTATTTAGGCTACAGTATAGTGCCAAGAAAGAGTAGTGTGCCGACCGTCGGTGTTTTCCCCGCGATTCTTGAGGACGAAATTGAGGAATTGCGCTAGGGGGGCAGTGGGGTTAGGGAGCACGTTACTTTTGACGGAGTTCACATTAGTTGATGCGGGATTTATAGTTATAATACGGTTTGCGTTAATGTTTTTTTACCGCATTTCATAAAATAATTATGAAAGAGTTTTAAAATATTTTAATTTACACATTAAAGTCGAATATTAAGATACACAAAAGCTACATCTTGTTTCATACCACCGTGCAAAAGTGATTACGGATCAGGCAAAGAAAACGCTTCGCTTTTCAAAGTTACCGAAGATGAGGAGAAACTTTAGCAGTGGTACCTAGCATAAGTGACACCATGGGCGCCAATTTGTGGTATTACCCCCCCCCCGCTCGAAAAAAACAAAAACAAAAAGGTTTCAGTATTCTTTGTAAGCATGAAGTTCGTACAACTTTCAGTCCAAGAACTGACAATATGAATCTGATCCTGAATATAGTATTCACCTCATGATGTGGGGTGAAAGAGGGGGGTTTCGGGTGTTCACCTCCGGAAAAAGTTGAAATTTATAGTCTCAAAAATACATTTTAGCTTCATACTTTTCAGAAACTTGCAATTCCACTTTGGGTGTCACCCCCAAGACGGGTGAAACCCGGGCCGGACCGCCTCCCCCTTAGTGACGCCACTGACTTAAGGAATGGAACGCTTTGATTTTCTCATAAAAATTCAATGGTGCTGTCTGCACCATGAACCCCTCTCCCCCCCCCCCTCCATGGTACCCCTGCGCAGCTAAGGGTAAATTGCTCGAATCGCTGGTTTATCGAGATGACCGATAACTTTTAATGCAGATCTTAAAATGCAGATTTAGTTCTGAGTGTCCTCCCCTCACCCAAGAACGACAGAGCACTCTCCCCTTCCCCAAATTTTATGAAGCCCCACCGCACCCAAAAAAGTTTATCAATGACAGTTTTATACTTTTTAAATACCTCTAAAAGTTTCGATGGCTTGATTTCCACCCTGACCACGCCCACTCCCCCCCCCCTTGTCATTCTAGTTTCAGCGTTACTTGAATTATTAAAATTATTATTTACTTTTCGAGATGACCGATAGGTTTTAAATAATGCAGATGATTTAGTTATGGATACGCCACCCCCCCCCCCCAAAAGCGAACGCGCAAATTATCCACATCCCCAAATTTAACGAAGCACCCCACCCCTCAGAAATGCTATTTCCAAAAAGGAGACTTTTATCTTTTTATAGCACCCTTTGTAAAAATTTGAATGGCATAAACAGAGCCTTACCTCCTCCCCCCGTCCCGCTTTAGTAAAAGAATTAGAATTAAATTGCTGAAATATTAACTTACCGAGATGGTAGACTGATTTTCTACACAACAGATACAAATACGCTGATAGTTAATCTATGGACGTTTTCTAAGAGTGATAACGCAAAGTTCCCTCCTCCCGCTATTTTACTCGGCAACCCCCCCTCTAGTGCCCAGTAGGTTCCCGATTATGAGACTAAAATAATTTTGAAACACCTTCTGTAAAAATTTCAATAGTGTAGTCTCCTCCATGAACCATCATCCCCCCCCCCCCGCTCGGGATCGGCACCTTTGCTTTTGCTATAATTATATTAGGAAGAAATACTGAAACATTTTAATAACAAAATGACCACAGGCTGTACTATGCAAACTTTAGTTAGGAAGCTCATCCTAAGGGCGATAACTCTCACTTTTTTAAGAGCCCCCTTCCTCCCCTCGAAAATGTTCTCCCTTAAATTGAGAATGAATTTCTTTTAAAATGCCTTCTTTTGAAATTTTAGCTAGTGTAGTCTCCATCATGAGCTCTCCCCCCACTTCCTCTTCCTCCGACGGCACTAACGCTTTAGCTAATATTATTTGAATAAATTACTGGAATATCTAGGGGAGAGGAGGGAGGATTGGGACACTTTTCACATAGATGATTCTTATTCATAATCCTCTACTTATTCATAAATGCAAAAGCTCACACAATAAACTTGCATATTATAACTACATTTTAAAAATATACACAATGTTTAAACATTTTATTATTTTCACACTTGACTAATTACAAATTTCAAGAATTTTGTCCCATTCCTCCCTCCTGGGTGGGAGGAGTGGGACATGAGTATGAGAGGAGTGGGACACATTTGAAATTACAGAAAAATTAGCGAATGTCATAATTAGAAAGGTCCACATTAAAAGAAAAACAAGACTGTGCTCTAGTAGTCCCACCAACCAATTGTGGTGGCGGTAATTTCATGATAATATCTGCTTTATCTATAATGCTACAGTCATCCTGTTGAGAAAAATTAAAATTTCCTTTCATGTCCTTTCTCATGAATTTTGCATTGCAGCTTTCAGTATCATAAATGCTCTCCATCCTTGCAACATAGTAAAAAATTGACCGTTTGGTAAGGAATTTGTGACGAGCACAAATTCATTTGCTCCTATGTTTGGTTTGTCCTCCATCCAGTCAATCTCTTGTGCTATTTCCACGTCATCATGCATATGACGATAAAATATTTCTTCATCTGAAGCGTTGTGTAAAAAAATTGACCCTTCAATATCACTGGATTCATCTTTAAACTCAAATGTTTTTTTAACTTTTAGTTTTTTTTTTTTTTTTTTTTTTTTGCATACAGGTTTTAGTTGATGCTTTTTTTTTCTAGTTTGGCTGCTTCTGCTTCTTCAATTTCTATCTTCTCTGGGGTATCTGTCAATATCTTCGTTCGTCCTATCTTCTTTCTTTTATTTTTCTTCAGGGGATTCCTGGGTTCTGCTTTGAGAAATGGCCGTATGTCTGCAGGACTAAGCGACAAAATATGAGATGAGGATGGCACGCTAGCAACGATATTAACAGGATTGTCAGGTGGGTTATATGGTGAAGGAAGACAACTACTGTTATTATCATTATTTACCGGCAAGGGATGGTCTGTAACATAAGATGTCAAAAACTCTTCATCTCGAAACGGCTCGCTGTTAAATGGATATATTCCAGGTTTTTTAAACCCGGAAGTAATATTTTTTGGTGTGAATTGTGCCTGGTAGGAAATCCCAACAAGCTTTGCTGTGTGGTAGATGTTAATAGTTTTTCCCGGATTGTTTATGAACCAATCATTGCTAGCTGCATTATACCGGCTTTTAAATGAGGAATATACCGATATATCTAGTGGTTGAAGCCTATGACTGCAATGAGGCGGAAACATTAACACCGAAACAACATTGTATCTTGCCTTGTTGATTATTTCAACTGTAACATGGCTGTCATGGTTGTCCAGTGTTAACAAAATTGGATTATCTTTTGAACTGTTGGTTTGGTGAATTATATGGCCCAGTGCCTTTGAAAAGAATTCTGCATTCATCCAGCCACTGGGATTGACAAAGTCAATGCTACCAACAGGTGCTCCTTCCATAAAAATATCTTTGAAATTTTTTCGTGTGAAAAAAATAAATACAAGTGGTACTGCATTTCCTATTGCATTAATGGTGCATAATACAGTAACAAGCTCTCCACGCTCTGCTGAAGTTGCTTGTCCTACTTGCTTATTACCTCTTGCAGCCACAACTTTTGGTTGCTATTAGCTTATGTTATTATTAAGGGGGGGTTTGCGATTTGCACGTAATATTTGAACAACCCCTTTACAGAAGGGACATATTTATGGGGCATGTCCCATTCCTCCCTCTTCGGAGTGTCTCATTCCTCCCTCTGCACATTGCTTCTAAAAATAACTTGTCACATAAACCATGCTGGTTTTAGGCTTAATTAAATTGCAGATAAGCATGCATTAAATACTTAAGATTACAATGATAATATATTATGTTAGTTTTACAGATTACATAAATAAAGAAATAAAACTAAAAATAGATTAGAAACTTTCTTTGGAGGTAAGAAATTTAACTTTTTCCAACTATTAACTGAAACTTCCTGCTGGATAAACTGCAAGTATGAAACAAAAATAAGCTATAAACAGGTCCTCTAGTGGTCAAACTGACAATAAAATAAAGTGATTTATTTTGCCATAATTTTAGCTGTCCCACTACTCCCACTGTCCCATTCCTCCCTCCTCTCCCCTATTTACCGAGTAGAATGCAGTAACTTTAACAAGAGGTACCCTCCCCCAAAAGTCATGCTCCTCCCCCTTCCCTGAAATTTTACCAAACACAACCCGAAACGCGACCCTCATAATGAGTGAAAATCCTTTAAAAAGCAACTTCTCTAAACTATCCTTTTGTTTTTAAATCGTAAAATAAATTCTAAATTTACTAACTTCTCTGTTTTGCATCAAACTTGCAAATTCGGACTGCATATTTTAGCAAATTGTATTTTAATTAGCTGAAATAATTCAGAAGTTGGTTTAATAATTAAATAAGAGACACGCCAGTCCTTCAAAAATTTCGTTTGACAAATTTTACTACTCAGTTTCCTTTTTTCTCTCCAGGAACGAGGAAAGGTCACGACGTTCACTAATGAAATATCTGACGAAATAATGTAAATACGAAACCATTATTACTAACTAACTAGTGCTAAAATTTCAATGAATTATTATTTTTTTTAATTGCTTTAAAAGCTTATAGCGTACTATATTCATTAAAGAGAAGTCATGTAATGTTTGTGTGGCTTCGAAAAATAAATCAACACCTCTGCTAGACATAGAACTTGTTTCAGAATCTATCTTTTACGATGAAATAAGTTTGATCCGAAAAACGGGGCTTTTAAGCAACGAAATTAGCTTGTAAACGCTGATTTAAGACGAGTCTGATTGAGAAACTTAACGTGATCCCTGGGCCGAGCGCCGTCTGGATTTTCCTCAGATCTGACCTCCCTTTCTTCCGTCGATCGGCACACTACTCTTTCTAGGCACCATAGGCTACAGGAACTAGTTATAGATGTACCTAAGAATAAATGCTATTAATCTAAAAGTGAGAAGCAGTACGAACAATTTATTTCATGACCACATCGATTTCATTAGACGATGAATTTTCAAGCATTAACAATATGTAACATATGACATATAGAAGTAATCAACTAGTTCAGGATATATCAAGAAAACTCTTTTATCAAGTCTGTAAATATGTATTGCTAAGTTGGTGACATTTTTTGTCCAAAAAGCGGCAAGAAATTTCCATGCATGGCGATTTATTAAGAATATTAGATGCCACTTAAGATTTTGTAATAAGTGCTAATGACGTTGCTTGAAGCAGTGAATGAACAATCATCACTACGGTGGATCCGGAAACACGTTTCAGATCTTTACATAACCTTTTAACCAAATCCACGTATCTTGTTATTTCTTTGAAGATTATTAAAAAAAAATGTTAAAACACTTCAAGCGATCCACAAAAGATGATTTGTTCAGTACGACTGAAGACAACAAAATCTGTCTTAAAAAATGAGGTAAAGATTAAAAACGCATCTTATTTTCAAGATGCTGTACGATAGTCAAGAATTCTCTTAAATCCTTTGTCATAGAAATCTTCCAAAATTGAACGAAATTGATCAGTAGCTTCTATGATTCAAATTACAATTTCGAAGTGTTTAAAAAAGTTTATAGAAATGGCTTCATTTTTTGAGACTAATGCCTTAATGCACTCTTACATTCTGATCAGAGGTTCAAAAAAACTTCTATTTTGTCCGTGTAGAAAGAGCAGCTATAAAGCAACCGCAAAAAGGATTACTAGATCAGCGCAAAATTGGCTTAAACCTTGAAATAAATGCTTGAAACTGTCAGTGGCATGCTTTATCTAGATTTTGTTTTAGAAAAAGAATCTGCTCGTAAATTCTGCAGGGCCGAGATAGGTCCTCAAATACTAAGTTTTAAAATACAATTTGAGATCATTTGGAGATATCTCATTAGAGATCATTTGGAGATATCTCATTATCTGTGGCATCCAACGGTAGAAACTCATTGACAGCTGATCTGATAAGAAATGAATAACTTAGTTCAGAGAAGTAAACGGAAATATACAATGTAATATTGCACTAAAATTAGCAGATAGCTCCATACACGTGTTTCGGGGCTCCAAGGAGCCCATTTTTCAATGCAAAATAGTGAGCTTTCGGATGTAGCTACATTCAATAAAAATAACGAGAATGAACTTCAGACAGCTTAAATATGAAAACATAGCAAAACAAGAAGACGAAACAGAACTCAGAGATTAAATTCATTACATGATTCTATTCAAGAAAAACCGTTAAGCAATAAGATTATCCAAAAATCCCAGAATATTAAATTTTGCTGATGAACCGCTAATTAATAATATATTTATGGAGTAAGTGCGGCAATCTCGCACCACTTAAGCAGAAACTTTATTTTAAAAAATACAATGACGGAAAAAAAATAACCCATCAGGTATCTTTTAATATGAGTCTCAGATACTGTAAAAAATTTGTCATGATTAAAAACTGCGAATTAAACTTTTTATTGCAAAAAAGAAACAAAATTGGCACTTTGGGGTATATTACTTCGACAGTAAGGCAATTTGCCCCACTACATCAGGTTAAATGCCCCACTTGAGGTAACATTACAAAATTTCGTATAACAAGCAAAAAGTATTAACTGTCAATTTAATGAATGCAAATCAATAAGAATCATATTACAAGCAATGTAGTAGATGAGACCGTTGCAGGTTTTAGCGGGGGGGCACGTTTTCGATTTGACTTTAACTCGTTAGCGAGCCGGTAGAGCGAAGCACCGACCAGACTATTTGAAAGGCAGCGCCATTATACGACAACTACGAGAGTTTCAGTTGGATAGCTGTTCACATTGCTGCGTAGCGCCAGTTTCACTTGTTTTCATACATGTAAGTAAATTTTAATGACCTCATTTAAACTAAAAACAAACATATACGTCTTAAGTAAAGTTTTTGTCTGTTGTAATATTTCGAAAGAGCACATTTAGGAGCTACCACTGATGTGATGGTTTGTCCATAAAATTCTTTTTTTGACCGTCTGCGTGGAGTTAAAGGAAAAACATGGCGACGGGGCACGTTTTCGAAAACCAAGCGGGGCATATTTTCGCATCGAAAACGTGCCCCGTCGCATCGAAAATATGCCCCACCCCTTCGATCGCTACTATTTATCGATGTTTATTATATTATTTAATCTTAAATGAAGCATAAATAGTTAAATACACATGAAAAGGTAAGTTTCTTATTCAACAACTTATATTTTTAAACAAAAAACAGACAAAAATAGATCACAATCTCAATTATTCATGAGAGATACATGTTAAATCAAAATAGGCCTAAGTGTTTATAAAAATAGCATTAAACTGATATGTTCACAGTATGACTTGATTATTATGACTTGATATTGATCTGTGTGTTGAGTTTTCAGATTTGTCATGGTACGGCACTACAAAAAGAAGTCTGAAAGAGGCAAGTACACCATAGAGACTACGGTAGAAGCTGTCAACAAAGTAAAAAAAGGAAGAAGCATGAAAAGTGTAGCGGCAGAGTTCGGATTGTGCGACAGGACTTAGGCAAATTACTGTAGAAAGTTAACCTCTGAAAAGGTAACTGAAACTCCCAGACAGTTCTGTGCTCCTGCCTCATCAAGTGCGACTCCTGGCTCATCAAGTGCGGTTTTTGACTCATCAAGTGTGACTCCTGGTCCATCAAGTGCGCCTCCTGGTTCGTCACGTTCTTTAACTACAGCCTATAACAGACTGTAGGCCTGTAACAGGGCAGCACGAATCGGCTGATAGTCAAGTTCTAACACAGCCAAACGTAGGTTGTCCCACCCCAGAAGAAGTGAGACCTCAGGAAAAAGCGGGTCCGAGAAAACAGACCGGCAAAAGAAGAAAGAAGATAAAGTCGGCCATTTTGATCGACACTCCGGTCGAAGAGCAGCTTAGATTAGAGCAGCAACAAGCTAAGCAGAGAAAACAAATGAAAAATAAGAATGAAAAGAAAGATCAGAAAAATGTAAAAAATAGTTTATTTCATAGACAAATTGGAAAACCTAACAAGCCCGAAGAAAATGAAGAATCAGTTGATGAAGAGGAAGAAGACTGTGCTTGCATTTATTGCTTAGAATTGTACAGTAAATCTAAGGCTAAAGAGATATGGTTAAAGTGCACTCGTTGCAAAAGATGGGCCCACGAGTCAAAGGAAACCCTAATTTCTTTGTATGCATTAATTGTGACATTAACGCGCCATAATGCCAAATATTGGCTTCACTCGCAATTCTTAAATTGAAGTTACTAACATTTGTTCATTGTAATGATGATAAATCAATTGAAAATACTGTGTCCGACTTACGTAAATTAAAATTACACGATGCTCTCTCTGTCTATACTGTAAATTTGAGGCATTTCTGTTTTATACATCTGAAAAGTAAGTATAATGGTGCAACCCAATGGTTTCCCGCAAACCGGCCTAAAGTTTTAGGTGCAAAAAAGTTCTGAAATAAAATGGTGTCAATAAAAATCATTATTTAGGCCAGAAATAAGTTAGTTGATGGAGAAAAAACGAAGATAATTAATTTTAACAACAATAAAAATAAGTAGTATTTTAAACCTTCACTAAAAAAATGGAGTACTGAAGTCGTTTATAGTTTATTCATTTAGAGTTTGAACACAATGCGAACGGATAATATTGTTGGCGGTTTAGGGGGCGGGTGCAATCAATGATAAGAGCTTTCTTTATGATGTTCCTTTACTGTTTAAACAGATAATTTAACAGAATATTGGAACGCTTGTTATTTTAACAAAAGTTCTTAAAAGCACTAACTTAGATCAAGCGTTAAAAAAAAAAAAATGCCGCTCTTATCTTTCACTGTAACCTATGAAAATTCACTAAAAATGGCTGTAGTGTATGCATAAAACTTCTTTATACGCAATACTCATCAAAATTTCGACATGGACGTACCCTATTTGTGGAATCGTGAAATACATTTATGGCGGCCACTTATCTGCCGGGGCATGATAGTCCGACTTACTCTATAAACATAAAAGTATATTTGTGCTCAAAGAAAAGAAGAAGAAAAAAAGAGTTGTGAGAAAGAAAACCAAACTGCAGAAAAATACGTAGTAACATTAACATCATTTACTAGATTAGAACGGTTGCTCAGAATGTGGAAAGTCTCCCAAAAGCTAATAATGTGTTCAATACTATCAATAGGAAAAGATTGGAATTATATTTTTTTTCAGCACTATTTTTCAGTTGTAACAACATAAAAAAGCTTGTTCAAAAAGCTAACGTGCAATAGATAAAAAAAAATGCAAAAAAAAAAAAAAGGAAAAAAGAATGCAAAAGGTGAAAAAATAGTCACTGTCTGACCCCGACAAAACAGCTAATTGATTTACTAACTAAAACATTTATTCTTAAGTACTTTGTACTTAAGAACGAATGTTTTAATCTCTTTGTTTTTTTTTAAAATTACAACTTGATTTTCAAAATAATGTTCTTTAGTAATCGCAAAATGTTTCGTTATTTTTCCTCGTATTTTTGCTGGGTTGTTTGTTAATTAAAATGCTACAGAAAATAAAATACCTACTCACAATATAAAAAAACTACAAAGTACACGTAGAAAATAAAATGTTTAAATTGTTCAAAATTTCAAGTAGATTTATCTCATTAAACTTTGAAAATCCGCAAAAGCTCGTTTATTAAAGTTAGCATGGTTTCAAGTAAGAGCCTTTTCTGTATCGTTTATTTGAATTCATTGCAATTAAAAAGTAAACATTTTGAAATCGCTTCATATATTTTTTCAATATTTCTCATAATTTAATCGCTAAGTTCTCTAAATACTTTCATGTTTTTTCCCTTAAAGTGCTTTTACAATGAACATCATTTGTATTTAATTAGAGAAAACATGAGTAAGGAAACCATTTTATAATGCATTTATACAGTATTTTTAAAGCATCGGGAAGTATAAGAGCTAAAACAGGGACTGACTTTAATTTATTTGTTTAAAACATTGCTGTTAGGTAAATTAAGTGCACAGGGGAAAGCCCTGTCAATCATTTTTCAAGGAAAGAAAAATAATGATGCAATCTTCTAGTTGATAAAGAGTACGTTGCGAATAGTCTATCGTATTTTGTAGAAAATCCTGTAAGCCAGCTAAAATATTTGTTTGAAAATAGTCAATACTGTGAGAAAATCTCTTTAATCAAACATTCAAACATGTCGAAGAAAATAAGCAAAAACTGATAGCATGCAGTTTAGTTTACCAAAAAGATTTCTTACTTTGGAAGCAAACTTCCACGATGTTCAAACTTATTCTGCAATGCTAATCAAGAGATTGCAGGAAAGTTAAACAGAAAAAATTTTGGGAAAACGTAAAAAAATATCAAAGGAATACCAAGTTCACGTGCAGTTCCGTGCAAAGTGCAAAGGAAGGGGCATAACGTATAGACTTACTGAGAAACTTCCATAGGTACTTAAATCGAAAAATGCAACACAATTATGTCCTTTTCATATCAAATTAGCTATTTTCAGAATTGGGTGATACACTATATATTTCCTGTTAACAGGTGACTTTTTATTTCCAAAAGAGACCGAAAATTACTAGGTGTTCCATACGAGGAAAAAAAGATATATGTTTGATATTGTGTTTTTCACAACCTAACACTCAAAAAAATAAAAAAATAGGGAAACCGAAATTTTTGTTTCAAAAGTTGTAGCTACATGAACATAGTGAGAAATCTAAAAGTAATATCTAAGCGTGTAGCAATATATTTTATTGGGAAAAAATATTTAAAACATATTAGGACTTAACAGGAAATATCCAACGCTGTTTTAATTCAACGTTCTGTTTATTTGTGCTAAACAACGTTAGATATTTCCTGTTATTTCTCGGCACAAAGGTATTTATTAATTGCTTATATTAGGACTTTTTTTTAACTTTTCAAATCACATAAAAAAGTGCTTTCAAAGAGTTATGAAACTTTAAACACTTCGTATGTGTATGTGAAGGTTAATAAAAAGTTAGCTTAATTGGCACACAAAAGATAGTGAAAACACACCGCTGTAGGTTGTAATGTAAACGGGTGATATTGAATCTCCCTAAACCTGACTTTAAACTGGTTCACCGTATTCCGTTTTAAACTAACTCTATTTGTACTGTTATAATGAAGGAAAAAAAGAGTAAAGCGTTTTCTCTGAAATAAATAAAAAAGAAAAAAAATAGCGAAAAGTAAAAACAAATAAGCATTAAACAATGATCTCTTTTAACTGTGCGTGAAAAATTATACTTTTATTGTTAATTATTAAAAAATAAACATTGAAAAATAATTCAATGGTGTTTTATGAACACTTTTATAATATATGTTTATTTTAAAGAAAGCAAATTTTCTTACAGTTTTCCATTGTTTATCTGTTGACGCATTTCGTGAAATCTTCGCTCCTGCAAAATCCAGTTAACATTCTCTAACATTGAATAAATCTGACAAATTCGTCAAACAATGGAAAAGCTAAAAATTAGTTTACTCTTGCATTCAAAGGAACACATTATTAAGAAATCTAATAATTCACTTCTTTAACAATTGCTTGGAATCTGTCGTTCATAAAAGAAGTGAAAGTACCGGAACTAATTAAGTCATTTAAGTAAACAGAACAACACTTCGCTCGAAATTTATTGCACTTGAAAAGCTGTCTCGTATTAAAAGCTAGTTATTCGAAACAGTTGCTCCTTTAGGGATGCAATGATAAATGCTCGCTGTTTGGGACATAAAATAAATTAGATTTAATATTTGAACTTTCTCGAACATTTTGAAACTTGTTGCAGGGATTTCTCTCGAGGAAGTTTATTTTATGAAGCAAATTGATTTGAAATAGTACCGGGAAGAGTTATTAATTATCGAGCAATATGACGTTACTTTTGCGAGTGCATTTAATTAAATTCTTGACAGGTTATTCATTAGTGCTACTATGCATTTGTTCATTTATTACGCACGTGCACAGACACATACTGTATGTTTGTACGTATGTATGCATACATTTGTATAGAATAATATTATTATCAGATGAATGAATTGTTCTGCTTTCTTATGCAGCAAAACCTGTGAAGTTGACCACCTGTTTAAGTTGACCACTAAAGTAGTGCACCGCAAGTGGTCAACTTACACAGGTTTCACTGTATTTTGAAAAATATAACGCTCATTAAAAACAATCGCGTACCGTGAATTCACAAGATTGAGAAATGAAACGTGTATGTTTTCTTTTTCTTTCTTTCTTTCTTCTTCTTTTTCTTTTTTACATTTTGAACTATCACTTCACCCGCACGATATCTCACGCTCTAATTATTTCTGGGCCCGATTTATTCTGAATAAAATCTTTAATTTAATGAAGATAACAGAAAAGAAACAATGAAAAAAAACTAAACACTTGAAATCTGCTTTTTAATTGTTGCCAAAACCACTGAAAAATAAATAGTAATGCTGCAGTTAATTATACTAATAAAACTTTAAAATCTAATTTCAAAAACTGATAGGCTGTCATAAAACTGATGATTTGACTAAAATTTGAAAAATCTTCAAAAACCTACTTCTTTTAAAAAGTTTAAAATGCCAAAAAAATCACAAAATATATGCTTGTTTAAGTTCGACCTTGGTATAAATAGTTATACTTAATAACAAATTATTCTTAATTGTTTTTGGTAACTTAAAAAAAGCGGAAGTATCTTGACTTTATAATTACTATTATTTTTCATTGTTGTTGGCAACGCTTAAAAACAACTACGTTACTTCCGTCCCACGAAAAGGGTGCGGATCAGAATTTCAGAGCCCTCGCATAAAAAGTTTCACTTCAAAAGACGCATAGTTCAACTGCATGTACACAAAAGCTAACATACTGTAAAAATAATTTTCATTTCCTTGATGTTTAATAGTTTCTGGGACTTAAAACAATGTCACAGGGTCAGTTGTTGTACTATAGGGATAGAACAAAGGATTGTTAATACAGGCACACTAGACAATTGCACAATTATTTAGTTGACTTCCAGAATAATTTATAATAATTAAATAAGATATTTCAAAAATGAGCCCTATGTGTTTGGTATAAACTATTGTTACAAATCCTGTAAATAGTAATTATTGTAGTAACGTAACCTGTAAATAGTTTCCCGCAATGAATATACAACCCCTTTTCATATGGCTAAAGTATACGACCCCTATTTCCTTTTTGTTTATTGATAAAATTTGATAACCGTCTACTACTTTACAGAAGCGTGTGGAATATTTGAGAAATTTCTTTTCGGTGTCTATATAAGCCGTTAGCGATGGATAAAACAGTGGAGTTTCGATTGATATTTCGAACTGAGAGCATTTTTGCTCTGTTTATTGCGAGGCATTTCGCTGTGTTTTTTTCGTATTTGGAAGTAAATACGTGTGTAAACGTTGAGTTTACGGTGTTGTGTGATAATTGCTTAATTGCTGATGAATAATTTAGCAGTTGTTGAAGATCTTTCCTGTACATAGTGCAAATAAATTTCCTGCGTTTTTATCAAGAACTGTGTCTTCATTTCAAGAAAGTGGAAGTCGCACCGAATCCGTTACAATTTGGCGCCCAACGTGGGGCTTCTTCTGGACTTTCTTGGAGTAAGTGTGATTTTGGACATTTTTTCATAAAGACTGTTTGAATTTATAGACTTTGTTTTTATGGTGATTACTCGCGCAATGAATGACCAATTAAAACAACTTCTGGAAGCAATTAATGCTGTGAAAAGCGACTTGACTGAAAGTTTGGCGGCTAATCAAGAACAATTAAAAAATGATATGGCGGCTAATCAAGAACAATAAAAAAATAATATGGCGGCTAATCAAGAACAATTGAAAAATGAATTGGCGGCTAATCAAGAACAATGGAAAAGTGATTTAATGGTGCTGAAAAATGATTTAGCTTCTAACCAAGAGGAAATTAAAAACGACCTTACTTCGGTAAAGACTGTGATGGAAAATAAATTTAATGAGATAGAGCATCGAGTTGATGCTTTTGATGAAAAACTTGAAACAGTAGAAAACCGTATTGCAACAGTTGAAAATCATGTGGATGAGAAAATTATAAACATGGAAAGGAGATTGACGACCGCGGAAAGCAGTTCTGTACAGTTTGGCGCTCCCACATCGGTTGCTCGACCGTCCATTAAACTTGCCACATTTGATGGGAAAACTTCGTGGCAGGTTTACAAAACTCAATTCATGATAGTGGCGGAAGCGAACGGATGGGACTCTGCTACCAAGGCCTGCCATCTTGCAGTATCCCTGAGAGGTGACGCAGCGGACATTCTTCAGACCCTTCCGGACAGCCAGCGCCTGGATTTCGCCACCCTCACAGCTGCGTTGGAGCTTTGCTTCGGTGAGAAGTGCTAGAAAGATTTCAGCCGACTCCAAATGAAGTCCCGTTTCCAGAAAACCGGGGAAACCCTGCAAGAGCTAGCGGCGGACGTCGAGAGACTGTCTCATCTTGCTTTTTGCGACTGTCCTGCGGATGTTCGGGACAACCTGGCACTCAACTACTAACTACATCGACGGGGTTCGAGATCCGGAAATCCAGAAAGCTCTACGGATGGCGGATGTCAAAGACCTGAACTCTGCAGTTGGAGGCCGCCCAGCAAGCAACCCGCAAGGATCGTCATTCAATCCGCGGCCTGAAAACTGATGAGCCTGATCCGGTTTCGTCACGCTTTGCTGAACTGGAAAAGCAAATAAAAGAAATTGCAGGAATCCTCAAAAGGACTTCGGCTCCCAAGGACCAAAATGGACAACCACTTAAGTGCTGGAAATGTGGCGGCGAGGGTCACGTACGAAGAAACTGTGAAGCTCGCCAAGAAACCAGAGGGAAGAGCACCTCTCCCTCGCAGGTCCAGGAAAACTAAGCCATGGCAATCTCGCGGGGCGGAGGTCGCCAAATTGGAATGAGCCCCATCTTAAAGTTTTCCAGATTTCATCGACGAGTGGCGGCAGTAATGGACTGTTTGTTTACGCATACGTGAACGGGTTTCCCTGCGAACTGATTATTGACACTGGAGCCAATGTTACAATCATTAGAACAGATGTGGCTCGTCAATTTGGACTCAACATTCTATGGACGCCGCCCTGTGTTACCCTCCAAACTGTGACAGGTGACAAGATCGAGATTGAAGGTAAAGTAAACTTAGAAATTGTGTTTGGAAATGCCACTTATCATCATACGGCATTCGTGCTGCTATCACAGACCTCTTCATTCTCGGATTGGACTTTTTAAAGAAGTATGACTTCAACCTCGACTTCAAGACTAACGAGCTGCACTCGACGAGAGAAGACATAGCAGTCTTTCCCGCAGAAAGTGATGTAAAATCCGCTCCTCAAATAATTGCCCAAACAGATTTGTCAATTCCCTCAAGGTCAGAATCATTAATACCCGGCTCCATTGAAGAAAGCAATAGTTTTCGATTTGGACTAATTGAATCCCCCAACTTAAGCAATAACCCAAAAGGAGTGCTGGTAGCATCTACGCTTGTGGACCTTTCTAAGGATGTAATTCCTGTGAGAGTCGCCAACGTGAGTGAAAGGCGAAGGAATATCCGGAAAGGTGAAGTGTTAGCAACTTGTACTCCAGTAAACTGCATCATTAGAAGAATCAATTCCCCCGAGACTGTGTCTTCTGAGTCCTTGACATCGAAGTTAATTGGGAGTGCACCATTAACGAAAGATCAAAGAACTGCTGCGGAACAATTGGTGGACGACTTCAAGCATCTGTTTTCATCTACATCGGAGGATGTGGGCCGGACGAATTTAACGCAGCATAGGATCTACACTGGAGAACACCCCCCTATTAAACAGCATCCAAGACGACTACCGTTCGCCAAAAAGGAAGAGGTTGAGACCCTCCTGAAAGAGATGAAATGGAATGATGTAATCGAACCCTCATCCAGTCCTTGGGCCTCTCCCATCGTCTTGGTCCGAAAGAAAGATGGCTCCACCAGATTTTCTGTCGATTACCGACGACTGAATGAAATCACCAAGAAAGACAGTTACCCTCTTCCACGGATAGACGACACCTTAGACACTCTTTCCGGACACAAGTGGTTTTCGACCCTGGACTTGAAGAGCGGCTACTGGCAGGTTGAAATACACCCTGACGACCGAGAGAAGACAGCGTTTACAACTGGACAAGGCTTGTGGCAGTTTAAAGTGATGCCCTTCGGCCTCTGCAATGTACCAGCTACGTTCGAGCGTCTTATGGAGACAGTGTTAAGATGACTTTCCTACGAACCCTGTCTGGTCTATTTAGACGATATCATCATCGTGGGACGCAGTTTCGAAGAACATCTGGCAAATCATAGGAAGGTGCTGCAAAAGCTTAAGGAAGCCAATCTGAAGTTAAGCCCGTCCAAATGTAATTTGTTCCGCCGGAAAGTGAACTACCTTGGTCACATCATCTCTTCTGAGGGTGTACAAACCGATCCGGAAAAGGTATCCGCGGTCAAGAGTTGGAGTCGTCCCGAAAACATCCATCAGCTGCGAAGTTTCCTGGGGCTCTGCACGTACTACAGGAAGTTTGTGAAGGGTTTTTCCAACATTGCACGACCTTTGCATAAGCTGACGGAGAGCAAGCAAAAGTTTGAATGGTCCAAAGAATGCGAAGATGCATTTCTACGACTGAAGGAGGCTTTAACATCAACGCCTATCCTCGCCTATCCTCAGCCTGAAAAATCCTTCATCCTAGAGACTGATGCAAGCCACGAGGGCATCGGAGCTGTTTTATCCCAAGAAATTGACGGAAATGAACATGTCATCGCTTACTGGAGCAAATGCTTATCAAAGTCGGAGCGAATCTACTGCGTCACCAGAAAGGAGTTACTGGCCATAGTGAAAGCTATAGAACACTTCCATCATTACCTCTACGGCCGAAAATTTCTGCTTCGGACATATCATGCCTCATTAACTTGGCTTTTGAACTTCAAAAATCCGGAAGGCCAGATAGCCAGATGGATACAGCGGCTCCAGGAATATGACATGGAGATCAAGCATCGGAAAGGGTTATCTCCGGTAATGCTGACGCTTTATCAAGGAGACCCTGTCCTGAGAACTGCCACTATTGTTCCCGAATCGAGAAACAGTATGGAACGACTAGCCCTATCGCCTATCATGTGACAGTGACTCCAATATCATCAGAACCTGATCCATGGAGTGACGACCAAGTTCGAAAAGATCAACTTGAAGACCCCGACATAAAACCAATTTTGGAGTTCATGGAAAGTGACAGTCGACGCCCTAGCTGGCAGGACGTTTCCATCTTTAGTCCTGCAACAAAAAGATACTGGGCTTTATGGAACTCGCTCCATTTACGGAACGGCGTGCTACACCTAAAATGGGAATCTGATGAAGGCAAAACGTCTAGGTGGCAGTTACTACTTCCCCGATCAAGAATTTCAGATGTTCTGAAAGAAATACATAGTAGTGCGACTGGAGGGCATTTTGGTGTGTTGAAAACCCTCAATAAAGTTCGGGAGCGCTTCTTCTGGAGCAAGGCGAAGGATGACGTGGAGAAGTGGTGCCATTCTTGTGACGCCTGTGCTGCTCGTAAAGGACCGAAGAAGAGAAGCAGGGGGAAGCTACATCTGTACAACGTTGGAGCTCCTTTCGAACGAATTGGGATCGACATCCTGGGTCCTCTACCAAGAACTGCTGATGGGAACAAATACATTCTTGTTTCCATCGACTACTGCACCAAATGGCCGGAAGCATATCCCATTCCAGATCAAGAGGCTACCACCGTAGCAGAGACTCTAGTCCAACATTGGATCTCGAGATATGGAACACCTTTGCAGATTCATTCCGATCAAGGGAGGAATTTCATCTCTGCTGTGTTTAAGGGCCTATGTCAAATTTTCGGAATTGAGAAAACTAGGACAACACCACTACACCCACATTTGGACGGCATGGTGGAGAGATTTAACCGCACAATCCTGAATAATCTCTCGCTTATGGTATCCAGAAATCAACAGGATTGGGACAAGAAGCTACCTTTGTTCCTGCTGGCATACCGCAGTGCTGTCCACGAGACTACTGGATTTGCCCCATCTCAGATGCTCTTCGGACGAAAGCTTCGGCTACCTTGTGATCTCGTCTTCGGTCGTCCTCCGGATGCGCCTGCATCGCCTGAGGAGTACATCCAAGATCTCCAGGCCCGGTTGGAAGACGTTCATAACTTCGCACGAGAGCGAATCAACATCGCGGCGGAGAAGATGAAGACCCGATACGACACAAGGTCTACTGGACATGAATTCAACGAAGGCGACAAGGTTTGGTTATGGAATCCCATCCGACGGAAAGGTCTGTCACCCAAATTGTAGTCGCATTGGGATGGACCCTACAAAGTCCTTAACCGACTAAATGACGTCGTTGTGAGGATCCAAAAATCACCTGATGCAAAACCTTGGGTTGTACATTAGGATCTGTTAGCCCCATACTATGGCCATAGTTCATGAGTATTACGTAAACAACCATGGTTGATAACATAAAAGTTGTAGATAATTTTTGCTTTTAATGTTTAGTAATATTTCTTGTTATTATTGTGTTTTCTGTATCTGTTAGTTATTAATTAATGTGTATATTTGTAAACTTGTGATAGAAGTTTGGCACCCTTTCTGGGGATTGTACTGCCCGGGACGTGCAGTCCTTAGGAAAGGGGCAATGTTACAAATCCTGTAAATAGTAATTATTGTAGTAACGTAACCTGTAAATAGTTTCCCGTAATGAATATGCAACCCCTTTTCATATGGCTAAAGTATACGACCCCTATTTCCTTTTTGTTCATTGATAAAATTTGATAACGGTCTACTACTTTACAGAAGCGTGTGGAATATTTGAGAAGTTTCTTTACGGTGTCTATATAAGCCGTTAGCGATGGATAAAACAGTGGAGTTTCGATTGATATTTCGAACTGAGAGCATTTTTGCTCTGTTTATTGCGAGGCATTTCGCTGTGTTTTTATCGTATTTGGAAGTAAATACGTGTGTAAACGTTGAGTTGATGGTGTTGTGTGATAATTGCTTAATTGCTGATGAATAATTTAGCAGTTGTTGAAGATCTTTCCTGTACATAGTGTAAATAAATTTCCTGTGTTTTTATCAAGAACTGTCTTCATTTCAAGAAAGTGGAAGTCGCACCGAATCCGTTACACTATTTTGTGTGTAGTGGGTTGTGAACTGTGCTGAGCATTTTTATACGTGCGGTATTGGGTGCGCTATTTGTCATTTGACATGCCATCATAGTTTATTTACTCTTGGTTCTAAATAACGCAACGGAACTGAATCCTTTGAATAGACACTTTTGTAAAAACGTTCGTGTTTCACTTGAAAAATCGATTAAAACGAAGGTAAAACCGAAGAGTAGAAGTAATGTTTGAGTCAAAAAGGATACTAAAAATAGCTCAACATTAACGCAAGTAAGATAATTTTCTTAAAAAAAAATCAGTTTAAATTATCCCGTTCGTAGATCAAATTATCGGTAGGATACTGCAGAACCTAATTTAAAATATTTATGTTTTATCAGCTCCCCTTTAATTGCATTTGGCATAAGCTTATACCCACTGTATATTCACGGGATTTACAATCAGATATAATTGATATCGAAAACATGTAAGAAATTATTTAGCGTTCATATTCAAAGTAAAACACATCCGAATAGTATAGTATTAAATTTGAATCTACTATTCTGCTTAGAACACGTGGCCGCTATTGCTGCTTTTTATAACATAAAATGCAACTGCACATAAGAAAACTCAATTTATGTATTAAAAAATCATTATTTTCTTTCTAGAAGTGGTTTAAGTTTTAGATTGATACGACAAAGGTATGTGTTTCAAATTCAAACTTTTTTGCTGGTAATGCAAGTAGAAGTATGTGGGTTTGTTGCCGACAAACATAAAAACATAGGGTGTGAATTGATCGGACAATTAAAATATTTAATAAGCAATCCTTTATGTATGTCCATAATGTAAAAACTGACAGTACTGACACATAAGACACGTACTGACATGTAAGACACGTTAGAGTTAATATTTTACCGTGAGCATCATAAGCCTAGTTGTAGTACTGATTTCTTTCAAAACAATGAACGTCATACAAACTTTGGACAATTTCTTTAATGTTTAAATGCAAGAATTCTAATAGATAAAATCATAAACTTAAAAAAAAAATAATTTTAAAATTCAGAAATAGGACTATGAAAATGAAGTACAGCAAATGGGAATATTTAAAGCCGTTTAAATTCCCAAGTTTAATCATGTGTCACATAATACAATAATTATTTTATGTTAGCTCCCAAAAAGAATAATTAATTTAGTGTAGAGTCATTTAACAGTATTTATCTGTATTTTTTTTCAATGTAAAAATAAAAATGAGAGTTAAAAATCATCGAAAATTTCGTTATATGTATTTTTACAGTGAAAAAAGAAAACATTTTTAGATTTAGCGGTACCTATGGGACATTTCTCAGTCAAAAACTGAAGATTAACCCTGAATTTTTGGTGCAGCAATATTTTTTGAAATCTAAAATGTTGCTTGTTAGGATGCACATTTTAGTTTCAGGTAATCTTATTTGAATTTTCTTTCTGTGTTCATGTCATGGATAATTTTAACTGAAATCCATAACTATGACAGAGACATTGTCTTCTGTTATTTAAATTGTTCTTTTGCGAAGTAAAGAATAAACATGTTAAATACAAAATGATTAAATTAAATTTGAAAGCATTAAGACAAGTGGCAAATCTTATAAAAGGGCTCCACGGGAAATCTCTTTGTACTTCCATTTACATGAACTATTTTAGATCTTATTTAATTCATTTAATACTGAGAAAAATGTCGATGCTCATCATTTGGAAATGCGATTAAAGATGTATTGTAATTTCCTCAACCGCACCATTTCATGCTTTGATGCTATTGTTCAAACAAGACATTTTGCTTATTTTTTCTATTTCTCTTGCAAAAAGTCGCCAACGATTTGAAAGCCTGACATAAATGCTATCCCGTTGAGTTGTTTACCAAAGCAAAGCACATTAGTTCTTTGTTCATTTTTCCGATTTTGGAAATACATTTAAATAATGGCAGAAATTCGGCAAACTTGAAAAGTTGTTAGAATCGAAATTCATACAAAGGTTCTAATTCTGATTGAAAAAAAAGAAAAAAACATCCAGAAATGGTTTTATTTGAATATTGACGCCTTAAATTCAAATTATGCTTTTCGAAATCACTTTAGTAAACCCCCTATCGTTGGGATTTTTGTTTCAACAAATTGGATGGAATGGAATATTGCTTTGCATTTATTACATTAACTTCTGATTTTAAAATGCTTTTAAAATGCAAAATTGCATTTTAACGAACTTATTGTAGCGATAGTGAATCATTGAAGTAGGTCAACATTTCGCATACATCCCATCTTACCTCTATCCTGTAAAGACAAAACGCAGCAGAGTAAGACAAATATGTGGATTAGCAGATGGTAATGTGTAATCGCATAAGAAAGTATTAATCCTCCCCCCAGAGCGAGGCATACGAACATTACAAACAGACGTGTAAGTACTACTGAGGTGCATTTGCGATTCCCGTAGAGAGCTGCATTTGCAATTTCCGTAGAGATATTGCCACTTGTAGGGGCTCTCAGATAAAAAGCAATAACAAAAACATATCAAGAACTATTTGGGAGCTTAAGGTTAGAGTACGTTATTGTTCCCTAAGATGATGAGATTATGATAACGTAAAAATGTTCAAACTTTATTACTGTTTTCTTACATAACAATATTTGTTATTTCTTCTTCAGCGTGTGTCAATTTTTGGGAACTGACTTGGGACATTTTGCTGAAATATATTTTATTTTTAATCAGTAGTTCCAGCTTACATGGTATGAAATAATCAGTATTGTGATGAGCATTAAAGCCTGTATACAACATATATTAGGATACATTTTTTTTGTTTGAATAATTACGCTTGCTTATAGTTTTACGTTAACTGTAGTTGGTGTTGCTTTGATAAATTTTTTCTATGCCTATAATGTAATTTTGTAATTTACACAGCTACACAGACTTGCTACAGCTGGTATTTGTTCTTGGGCGGTGGCATCCATGTCCGCGGAATCGACTTTGTCTATTCCTGACCCTCTTTACTTTAATCTAAATCTAGCCAAGTCTCTGGCATTCATTTGAGTTTTGACGTCTTTACAGTCGACTCCCGCTACAACACGATTCGACCTACGCGAAAGGGCTATAACGTGAATTTTTCACAAGTAAAGAGTTTTAGAGCTAACGCGAAGAAATCGTCGACAACACAAATTGTTTTGAAATTAAGTACCGGCTTCATTATTGGCTACTAAATATTGATTTTGTAAATGTTATTTCATTCCTTTAACATCACTGACAGCGAAAGTTCACATACCGAACTAGTCTACGCATCGCGTTGTTAGTTCCTCTAATAACCCCACTCAGCATTTCATTTATTTTTCTTTTCATTCTAATTATTAAAGTTGATTAAATGTAATGACAATTTAGGGCGCTGTTTCATCCAAAGTTTAAAGATGGGAATAAAAGGAAAGTTTTTGCGAAAGAAAGAAAAAAACAAGATCAAGGTTCTCAATATGCTTGAACAACTACAAAACGTCGACGGTATCACGAAAATAAGCATGAGTGAATCTTCCATGCGTAGATTTAAAAGTCAAAACAAAAAGGTATCCGTAAAAGTTCAGAACTTAGTTTCAATATTGAAGCTTGTAGAGTAGTGTCTAAGCAAAGTATATATGTATTATGAAAATGAAAGCTGCTGTTGATGTACTGTGGATTAAAGAGATCAGGAAGAGAGGCTGTTAAAATAAATGGAAACGTTATAAAAGAAAAGGCGAAGCAATCATGTTTAAATATGTGTTAAAAAAGAATAACGACCTGATCATGGAGCATAAATCATCACCGTCTTTTTTTTTTCAGCTCATGAATATTATTTCTGTATCTACTGTACAATCCTATTATAGTGCAGCATTTTATTATTGCTACGTACTGTGCTCGACCGTGTTGTTTTATGTTATGTTTTACCCTCGCATTGATCATACTTTTTGTGCATCTTAAATATTTTATGTTGAATAAAACGGCGTTTTTTTTTTTTTTAAATCAGTAACAGTTCAGTTGTTTATGTAAGAAACTGAAATGTATAGTGAGATATGCTTTAAAGCAGTTTAAGGGATGTTTAACAATCTCTAAAAGAATTTGGCATTCTTCTAAAAAAAATGTATACGTCCATTTTCGTACATCGCGAAATTTCAACTTACGCGAGGAGTCTTGGAACATATCCCTTGCGTAATTCGGGACTCGACTGTATTTTAAATTAGGTTTTCCGCAATTATAATTGCGATGTGAGTCATTTATAGAAAAATGAAGCCCAACGAATACCCAACTACCTCTGTTCGGGATTGCGAAAAACCTAATTTAAACTCAAGACGTAAAAATTCAAATGAATGACTGGGGCTGAATGCTGGAAATTGTGTGCTAGACACTGAATGCTTTTTTTTTCAATATCGGCAAGACATTTTGTTTGTGTTGAACCAATGACTAACCCATTCGGTTTGATGCCGACAAATTATTTATCATCTGAAATGCACGGCAAATCTTTGAATATGGTGTATTATTGTCGCTACTACTTTACCTTACCATATGCCATTGAGATTTTTTGCATGTATAGTTTTACAATAATTTTTTTTTACTAAGTACATCTTTTAATTTGATCCCTGATGACAATAAAAAATTACCTATACATTATCGTATGTTAATCAAAATTAAAATTGTCAGCAGTCCCTATCTTTTGAATAAGTGTTTTCTGACTAGTTAATACTTTTAACATTTTGTAACGAAATAATGTTAAAAAAAGACAGTGTAAAATATCAGTAAACGGTCATAAAGAATAAATGCTTGGTCTTAAAGTATTCCTTAGATGCATTAAAAAATATAATTTCAAATAAAGGTATATAACATGTTTTGGATACTGCAACCCGTAAAAAAGTAAATTTTGCAATGACAAACGTCTTAGCTCTTTATATTGTATTGTCTTCTTACGACGCATTATCTTAAAATAAAAGTATAAAGAAGGTTGCAATCAATGAACCGGTTCCCCATGACTGGACTTTGAAGATATTTTCCCCACCAGAGTTTTCTCAAGCACGAAACTAGTTTTAGTTTATTCTTTTGTCTCAAAGCAATCCAATGCAAAATCATCAAGGAGCTTGAATCAATACTTCATATTGTAAAACGTCCAAATAGGATTCATATTGCTGACTTACTAATTATTGACATTTACATTTTGCTTTTAAATGCTTTGAATATTACTGAACAACTAAGTGGGAACATTGACTTGAAAGAGTACATTTTCAAGTACAATTCCCAATATTTAAAGATTCACCATGAATAGTCACAGCAGTGACAACTATGAGTACATTAAAAATGACGCAGTTGCTATCATTGAACCACTAGGTGTTTCTGTGAATGAACTAGCTGACAAAGAGGTTAATCCTTGGAATCTTATTTATATTATTGAAGATTCAGCTCAGTTATTTGAATAATTGTTCAATCTTTTGAAATAAATATGATAATGATGGAAAAATATTTTCAAAATAAGTTTTGGTAACTCACCTCAGTTATCATATTTTCAACTGAATAACTTCTGTAGTCGATTCAGTATTTATTAAAGTAAATTTTAATACCGTTCAAGTACGTTTGTTGTTCGAGAAAAATACCAAGATAAGTGAAATAAAGCCAGTAGATAATTGAAAGCATGCAACGTGCTATAGCAAAATCCTTGTTGTCAAGTAAAATCTTTGTGGATTAAATTTTTTGATCTTGGATGATTCCAGACTCCCATTTGTTCAAAAGAGGCAACATGAAATTTTAGAAAGAAAAAAAAACATTTTACAAAACCAATTTTCTATTTTTGAACAACTTACTATTATTTGTGGTGTTTGTTTGTCTTCTGTAATCACTATTTATATCTTAAGGTTTGATTTTCCTTTTTGAGGAGGAGGTCCATCGTTGGAAACTAAATGGCCCATCCATACCGACTGGTTCCCACGAATGGACCACATGCTAAAATATTTCTTTTTAATTTTAATTCTTTATTAAATACAGTTAGCATGAATGTGAATATTATTATTAAAGGAAAAATATACTGAGTAATTATTCCTATCGTCAATATAAAGTTTGAGTCTGAACTACTTCCTAAAAAAAGGTCAAAAGTGTTATCCAGTTCATTGACGGCAACCTTCTCCTAGAATATCTTTGTTTTTAAATATCAACTTATTTTAAATATCGCACACAGTAGAAAAAAATAAGGGTGTAGACAAACACTTTAAATATGGGAATCAAACACTTAATTTTAATGAACCATCCAGATTTTTTTTTTTTTTTTTTTTTTGATGACATATACTGTGATAACCTTTGTCAATTTCTCATCGACGAACAATGGGACGAAAACGACAAAAAGGGCTTAAGAAGGTATTGCTTCTCAAAAATTCAACCAATTGAGGACAATAAATTTGCACACGCCTACCTCTTAAGCAATCAGAACTGGAAATTCAGAGCCCTTAGTCCTTTACCAAACTAAAAGAAGCCTATAGACGGTGAAGCACCATGAATGCGAGGAATTAAAAAAAAATATATTTTAAGCAGTTTATAATTTTTTCCCATTAAAGGCGGATGTAATTCTTTTCACTCGTGTCCAACAATGGTAATAGAACGGGAAAAAATGAGTAATCAAACATTCAAACCAAAAATCGGTTTTGATCAGCATCGAAAACTATGGAATTCAAAATTATTTTTTTTTCAAAACATTCTGCAAAAAAAAAAAAGTATTCTAATGTACTCTTTAAAACTAATATTAAATAGTTATCAATAGTCGTAATGAAGAAACTGAAAAGAAATTAGCTGCGTAAACCTGCTAACAGGCCTGTGTGAACAAACAAACGATATAGGTTTTATAAACATTTTAAAGCACTTTTTGGCGTTTTCGCCCAACTGTGCGACGTAAGCTTTCTTGGTTTAGTTGACGTTGATTGCAATTGTTCAAGTTGTTTTACATCTAAATTGAATATGCGCAGCCTGATATCATTTAATGTATTATTAACGAATACTTTCAATAGGTTACTAAAATACAGGGTGTTCCGATTTATCCTTTAAGACCTTTATTTTTGCAACGGTTAGTCCTAGATGCATACTTCAAATTGCAAAAGTGTTCAAAATCAGATGCGGAGTTAAGATATTGAACGTTTAAAGCAAAAAATAAAAAAGTCAAAAAACACAAATTTTAACTTTTTCAACTGGCCCCATGTCCCCTAACTTATATTTAGAGAAATAATCTCGATTGAAAACTATTACTGACACAAAAAGCTTGTCATTTGTGTGACCAAAACCCAAGGAGGTATTCCAGTTTAAAATTTTAAGGGACCATACAAAAGATGAGGTTGGACCTCATCTCCCTTTCAGAAGAATGTCAGGTTGTCAAAGTAATAAAAACTAAGGTATATATATTTTTAATTGCTATTCAAATATTCATGCAAATGTTCTGCCATGATACGCAAAAACACACTCAAAACCTCACACTTCAAAACCTCAAAAAACTGGAAAACCACACTCTGCACAGATATAATTTTAAACACTTGTTAACTGCTATATTTCCCCCCAAAAGTTGTTATTGACGGCGAGTGCAAAGTGGTGTATGTCACAAAACACTGAGTTTCATTTATCGGTGAATATTGGTCGTATTCATATCAAACATTTTATGTTGGAAATATTTTTCAAACGGGATTATTTCTCTATGTAAAAGTTAGGGGACCTGGGGCCCGTATAAAAAGTTACATTTTTATTTTCACTTCATATTTTCAATATCTTATCTCTGCATCTGATTTTGACAATTTTTGCAGTTGAAAATATGCATGTAAGACTAACGGTTGCGAAAATAAAGGTCTGCAGGTTAAAACGGAACACCCTGTATAGTAGTGAGGTAAATTCCACAGATATTTTCCTTTCAATTTTCCCACTTTGGTGCAGAGATATTTTAGTAATGACGTATGTTATTGATTTCTTCAAGATATACTGTCAAATGCATAACAGCTGAAGATCTAACTATTTAATTCTAACTATTTAATTGAAACATATTATTTAAATTTTCTTCTCGAACTTTGCAATAAGTAATTTAAAAACACTTTAGTAATAAGTATACCCACAAGAAGAATTTATATTTTTACGTTTGTCGATTTTCATTTTTATGGCACTTAAAGAAGTTTTCAATAGTTTAACTTTAGGAATGCAAAACTTAGACAACATAAAAATTTATTACCTAATTCTTGGACGCTTTATTAAGTTCCATCAGTCAGAACATACTGGCAGGAAACTACGTACTTAGATTATGCTCCTTTAATCGGAAAATAGAGCTTTACGTTCAAAATTTACGTCTCAACGCCATAAAATGATGTAAAAGTCGTAAATTTGTTGGAGTGGAAAATGTACATAAAATTGTTTGTCCTGTAAGCTCGTCTGCAGCAAAGTTATTTCAGCAAAGGATCAATGAAAGGAAGGAAACTTACTCTCAGGAAACCAATGACATAAAAAAAATATGTATCACCTTATCAAAAGGCTTTTTTTTATTGATGAAGTGAGTAGGTCTGCGGCAGAATAAAATAAATATGCTTTATTTTATTCATAATATATAAAAATATAAAACATCTAATATATATATATATATATATATATATATATATATATATATATATATATATATATATATATATATATATATATATCTGGGAAAATAATAATAATCATTATAGGAAAGTGCTTGATGCATTGAACAATTGCATTTATGCCGCAACAAAATGTGGGGAAAAAATCTAGCTGGTGCAGAGTACATGGAGCAGGTTACAATCAAACAAGAGTTAAAGCTGGATCAGCTACTGGACAAGCTTTTTCTTTTAAAATTGTATTTTTCATAAATAAAACAATTAATTCAATTTTTACTTTAACCATTATAATAAGAAAAAGTTCACATTTAGAATGCCTTAGTATTTATTAACACGATCTGATTTGCTCTCAGTAACGATACGGAGACAATAATGATGAATTGTCAAGTATTAAAATGATAGTTTTGTTTTTGCAAGAACTAAACATTAAAAAAAGGCCTTCCTCCAAAAAATTGTAATATCTAAGAAAATAAAGTAAAAACCATGAGGCAATATTAACTATATCATACTATACTGTAAGCTGAAGCAATAGATTATTTCTAGAAAAGTTTATTTGTTATATACTTCTTTGCATTTCCTCGTAAGAGCACTGCAAGTAGCAATCTCTCCACGGGGATTGCAAATGTATATCCGTAGTGCTAACACGTCTAGCAATAATGTTTGTAGGAGTTTTCTCGGAGCGATTACTACTTTCACGTAAGATAAGAGATTATTGTTTAGTAACATTAAGATTTGTATCCATGCTATACACAGAATAGAAGGACATACACGACAAACTATGTCCACATATTGTAATACCAGAAACAAATAAATACTTTCGTATTTTTTTGTAAAATAAATTATCGATAAATAAATTAAAACTTTTTTGCTAAAGAATTACAGAAAATATCCAATGTTATCTAGCACAAATAAAAATACTACAGATTACACGTGTTTTGGGGTTCTGGGAACCCCTTCTTCAATTAACAATTCTGAGCTTTTGGATGTAAAGACGTCCTGTAAAAGCTGTATACATTAATTATATGCAAGATGAAAAAAGCTGTATATATGTTGTAACACATCCGGTAAACGTTGTTTATGCAGAAAATTGTACATGGGATGAAAAGTGCTGTGTAGCGGATGTAAATACAGTGAATCCCGCTTACTAGAATATCGGTTAAAAGAATATCCCGCTTAACGTAATACATTTTGAATGTACCAAATCAATGTAATGTGTTATTTTGATCCTGGTTAATGGAATATCCCGCTTATTAGAATATTTTTTCGTGGCAAAATGGCTATTCCATTAAGCGGGTTCGACTGTAGTTTCGTTTACCAGTGTCTTTACATCCAAAACCTCACAACTTTGAATTGAAGAGCTGGTACCTGGAAACCCGGAAACACCTGTATTCACTAATCTGTTTATTTGTGATAAACAACATTGGATAATTCTTGTTGAAGAATTGATGTTTTACAACATATGAGTTGAGTTACAGATGCCTTTTTAATTGAACTAAAAATATGAATTAAATAAACAATATTAAAATTAACATCATAAATAAATAATTTTAAATTTATATGCAGTTTCGTTTTTGGTATTAAACAAGTTACAAAACGTCTGATATAAATATAATTTCTAATAAAACATTTCTCTTTATCAATGTCCAACTTTAAAACGAAAAGTTCAAAAAAGATGAATTCAAGCTCATGAGTGGCGGACTTAAACATTTCCTTACTCCAACGAGCGGAAGGAAGTGTTCCACGAAATCGGAACTGTAGCACATAAGATTACGTATAGAATTAAGCGGCATAATATTTAACGTCAGAAACAAGGAACAATAGCGTAAGTCGTATTATTAGGTACAATGCAATTTTTGAGTCTGCTTTGTAGTATACTTTGCATGCCGTATTCATACGTATTTATCTTAGTTATTCCACCCTTATATTATTTCTTTCTTGATGCAGTCAAGACTGCTTAATGGACTATCGGGTAAAATAATATCCTGCTTAATGTAATAAATTTTAAATGTACCACAAAGTTGTGATCTGCATTTTTGATTCCAGATAATGGAATAAGCCGCACGGAATTTTCCTGTCAAAATGGCTATTACATAAATCGGGCTCAACTGTATTCGGTAAAAGTAACAAACAAATTAAGAGAAAACAAAACAAAATTAATTTTAAGTAAATTACAAAACTACATTATGCTTTAGCACTGTATTCTGAATTAGTATTTTAAAGAAATAAACTTTGTGAACTAATTTAATGACACAGTAGCGGTAATAACAATTTTACAAAAAGATATAAATATTCACAATGATAAATGACAAAACTCCTTAAAGAATTTGAAACAACAAATAGACAATGAATACAAACAATGGCGTAAGTTATAATTTACAAATTTAACATCATACTTCACGCTTTGCGGTATTTTCAGGTACTATTTAACCCCCCAGAAGACTACATTCAAATTATTTGACAGAACTTTTTGTGCAAACACTGGAAAATCTTTGAAATATTGTTGCGGTTATAAATTGTACGTTTTTAAGGAAACGTTGACTATTGCACAACAAATAAAATTTGAATGCGAAATCTTTACTTCAAAAAGTTTAAACTAGTCAGGTAGTAAAGTGGAGTTTAGCAAATTCTCTAACTAATATTCATTGATATTACTCTATTACTCTTGTTTTTTTAATAAGATCTAAAAAGACATATGTGAATGCTTCTAAAATAGTGAGTTAGCAATTACTTTTGTTTAATTGCGATTTTTAATTGATAATTTTTTACTTTTTATGAAATTTGATATTGTTTTTAAATTTAAAATTGAGAAGATTTTTACTTTTAAGATCAAGCTTTTTGTTACGAGAAAGATAAAGCATATTTTCGCTTCTAGTGTGCTATTACGCAAAGTTATTCAACGAAATATTACAGATATTGAAATTAATATTGCAATACAGATGAACTAAAAACTAAGTAATTTCACTGTATAGTATTTTAAGGTTATTGTACAGTGAATAGAAACTGTAGAAAATTTATATTTTAGATTTAGTTTTAAATTGATATGATCGGGAAAAACCTACATATATAGTGTAACCTGTGTATAACATTATTAGATTTGACAATAAACTGTCTATAACAATAGTATTTTATTTTTTTAAAATTAAAAAAAAAGTAATTTTCAGAGTTTTTTCTTTCTTAGAATCTAATAGGACATAATAAAAGGTGGAAACAAAATAATTAGGAAATTCTTCGCAATTGGGGCAAAGCTTAGTTATATTAGCATCCGATTAATAAAAAATGATGCAAAACATATTTCAAAAACTTTGTTAACTGTAGTTATTTTCCTTTTCTTTCTTTTTTTTTCATAGGTTCAATATTAAAAATAATCAAAATTTAACTGAGCAAAATTGTTTCTAATACTCTTAGTTAACGAACATGTCTTTGCGTGGTAAGAGTTTTCAATTCTTATTCTTAGGGGAAACCAGGGCAACGTGAATACCTTAAGCTTTTCTTGATTATTGTCGTTTAGTTATAACTTTAGAAATTGAAACAAATGTTTATAATCAGTCTTCATTTAATGAACTTGCGTAATGCAATAACAGTTGTCCTTAATATTAATTACACTATTAGATATAAGGCCAGTTTTCAACAATGGCATAAATATCCACTTTGCCCAACACCCCGGGTAAAGTGGATTCGTTACTAGGGCAAAGCGAACAGCTACATTTTTTGTCATGAAACTAAACATTAAAAATTAAATAACCATCGAAAATTAAAGAAACATATCCAAAAAACATTTTTCTGCTACACCGTTAATTATTGTAGTCATTACAAACAAAGAAATTGAACTTAAAAATAAAATAAACGTCTAAAATTAAAGGAACATATTAAAAAACAATATATTTTGCTACAATTCTAATTATTGTAGTTATTACAAACAAAGAAATCGAACTTAAGAATAAAATAAGCATTGAAAATTAAAGGCTCATATTAAAAAGCATTTTTCTACAATACTAATTATTGCAGTAATTATTGTAACAAGCAAAGAAATTTTTTAAAAAAGTCAATATCTAAAATTTAGGAGCATATTATTTTTTTTTTTTTTCTGCTACAATACTAATCATTGCAGTTATCAGTGCTGAACACTCTCCATGACACACCACTGACTACAAATACGACATTGTATCCTGTTTTCCATTGGCTGACCATATTCTTCAATGAAAATTTCATCACAGAAAATGTACCTTCTATCATCAAATTTCTTTACTTCCTTCTAATTATCATTCTCTTATGCAGTCCTATGTTTTGAAGCAGAGATTTTTGATTAGACTTTTTGTTATTTGGTCTTTTTAATAGTATTCTAAAAAGTTTTAGTCGAACGTCATCTAGTTACTTCATGACAGTCTTTTTTGATTTTTCAAATTTTTTTGTCTTTGATTGTCCTTTACTGGAGTACTTGTCTGGAGTGTAGATCTCTGTAGTTTTTGTCTACGTGTTGTTATTGGTTTAACAGGCTGAGGAATAGGTAGTAAAACTGAAGGACTGTAGTAGTTCGTAGAACATCCAGGTTTGGGTGAAGCAGTAGAACATTATTGCCTTGGACTTATTCTGTTGTTTTAGATCCCATGGGAGTATAAGGACGGTCTTCAATGGTAGTATTGTCTTGAGATCTTAATATTGAAGGACTTCCAGGCTCGGATGAAGTGACTTGTCATGACCGGGCAAAATGAATATAGTATTCACTTTGCCCAATCCGCTTTGCCCATCAGGTACATTTTTGAGGTTACTAAAAATTACTAAAAAACCAGAGCATCTAAACTCGTCGTCTACGGGTAGTTGAAAGCTACATAATCGTACATCAAATCCTACTCATAACAAAGAACATGTCACAAATAGTATTAAAGTTATAAATGACACACTAACCTCTGTAAACTAATATTGTTTTCGCCAAAACATACTTTGTTCGCTTACTGGCGTCGCGCGAGACGAACTCGTCACGGTGTGTTTGCCGCACACGGAGCGGCAACAGGCGACCGTTGCTATGACAACACGGCTGCCGGCCAACTAATTATTTGGGCATTATAGGCAAAATTCGCTTTGCCCTGGGTATCCACTCTAGCCAGGTTTACCCTATATTTTATAAAACTTTAAAATTGTGAAATGATAAAAAAAGCTGTTATTAATATATTATTATGCATTTATATATTTTTCAAATTTTAAATGACTCGGATCAAGTAAATGTTTCTAAATAAACACTATATATTTTTACCCTGGATGTGTTGGGGAGCAGAAACGTTGGCATAGGTATTAAAAATGTCTGTAACGTTAACCTCTCCGTAAAAATATCATTTTTCGGTCTCAACAGTATTATAATAGACAAGTTTTAAGCATATAAAGATAAAAAACAACAATGCTATGTATACTACCAAAATATTCATTAAGCGCATTTTAATGACGATATAATTGGATATATCATCAAAAATGCAACTAAGCGCAGCAGAAAACAAAACAAAAAACTGAATGCAGAAGCGCAACTAAAAGCAAGAGAAATAAGTAATTAAACGATAGTGTAAACAAGCCTGATACATAGGTATTTCCATAAAAATGCTTATCGAAGTAAAAATGAACTCAGATAATCTCGAATCTTCACTCTATTTCATAGTATCCGAGCATCGAATGACTTGCACCATTTTTGAATAAAATATTTCATGATGGTAAATGGATAAGAGAGAAATACAAAGAGCCTGGATTTTCTACTTTTTCAAGGGACGTTTAACTTCTCATTTAGAGCATGAAATATGCAAGCTAACGGTGCGGAAGTACATTCTGCGGAAGCAAATGCATCACGAAGATTCTTGTTTAAAAATTTCTGCGGAACTTTGTTTTTTGGAAAAATGTATCCTGGATTTGAGAGAAGGAGTAAGATTTTCGGCGCTTCATATTTATATTACGAACGCATTTATTCATTTCAGTACGATGCAAAAGTGAACCTTAAGAATTTCATATTTTGGTGTTAGTAAATCTAAGTTTATTAGTTAGTAAAGGTGTACAGTCTGTGTTAATTTTTGGTTAGTGTTATTTGATGGATTTCAAAAGTGTAATTAGATCGATTAGTTAATTTAACTAACTAGTAAGTAGAACAAAAACATATATATAATATTGTTGTTGACGTGTTTGTAGTTTATAAACACTACGAAAAGTGCGTGTAAAACACTACACTGCAATTGTCTCGAGAGACTGGCCTTATTAATTTATTCTTAGATAAGGCAACATAAAAAGGACTTGCAGCTCAAAGAGATGAAGTAACACGCAGAACAACGGTGATAATCAAACTCACGACTTTTGGTCAATTGATACGAAGCTTCTGTCTCAGAGACAACGAAGCTCCATTCATACATTTTGTTTTATAATTACATTTCAAAATGCATTTTAATTTATCACAAATGCCATCTTTTTTTAGAAATAAAACAAACTATGAGATAATAATAACTTGCTGACCCTTGCGAATCAGTCTTGCTCGATTGAAGGGAAATCATAAATCTTGATGTTTCAAGGAAATTTCTTGAATAGTATTAAAAATTTGGTACAACACTGTAAAAAATATATGTATTTTTACTCCATAAACTCAGTAGCAGCGTAGCCACCTTCATTATCCTGGAAAAACTTAACTGATATAAAGTTTCACATCGTTTGTGGAAGGTTACTCTCATGGTAATATAACTATAGTGCCATGGTAACGTCTCACATATTTCTGTGCATGGTTACAGTAGAATTTTCTGTAATCTTACAGAAGAATGGCTTGAAAGGTTACACATTACCAAAGATTCAGCTCTCATCTTACTTTCTTGAACAATTTATCTAGTTCATGTTTTTTTAACAACCAAATATACACCAATTATTTTAATATATAACATTTATTTATTTTAATATTCAAACAAGACATTTTTATTGCACTAAGAGAAGAAAAAACCTCTGTCAGGTCCGAGAACCTCATAGCCTCCCATAGCAATTACATTTACCGCTCGGCTACCAAGGTCGGTTTATGTTCCGTTAAAAATATTTTACCTGCTCTGTACTGAATCTGATCTTTGCGTATGCGCTTTGAGTTCTGATGAAACCATTGTACAAGGTTCGTATAACAATTTTAGTTTTAAAGCAATGACGCTATACACTTTAGAATTCGTGTAACTTTGCACCCATAATATTGGTAATCTTACATATTTTTTTACAGTAAAATAACATTTCAAAATCGTTTAAATGTGCTCTAGCAGTTTTATGTTGATGAAGTTACTTTAAATACGTCTTTGAGAAATAGTATATATGACATTGTGGTTTACCGTGCTAAAATACAGAGTTGTTTTCTGATTTTGACACCACAAAATAACTATATATACTAATCGTGCGTCTCATTTGGTTCAGGATTTAGATAAGAAACATTTGCAAAAAAAAAACTACGTTTTTTAAACCATGACCTTTGCCTTGATAACAGAACTGGAAACTGAGCGACCGGGTCTCCATCTCGGGATGCTGCAGACTTAAGCAATGCGACAAAATGAACTAAAATTAATGGCTTTACTTTGTTTGAGTAATTTAAAAAAGTAAAATTGTGGTTTAGCACGTATAAATTAACTTTTTGCGTTCTAGTTTAAAAAAAAAAAAAAAACACGAATAGCTGCAAGGAATCTATACATATAATAAAATAAGATGTTTGTGTGTGTGTGTGTGTGTGTGTTTGTGGCGCGCATCCCGGGAAAACGGTAAGGCCTAGAAAGATGAAATTTGGTATACAGGTGTAGTTTTTGCTGAAATTGTGCACCTCGGGCTTCGATTTTTGATATTTTAATTAGAAAAAAAGTTATTTAATGTTTTATGTGATTTTTAGCACTTTTTAGTATTTTTAACCTCACAGACCCCGAACCAATCGCGCCAGACAAATATTTTTTGCACTATAGTGTCCGAAATTTAATTTTAAATATGATGAACAAAAAAATTTTGAAGATAGAGCAATTTTTGTATTTTTTATGAATTTTTGAAAAAACCTTTATTTTGCATTTTTTTCTGGGTTTAATTTTTTTCTAAACGCATCCCGCGAAAAATATAATGACCTCTTTTCTACAATTTTACTATGTAGTAGCCAGAACATTTCGCCCTCTACAGAAAAAAAAAGTTTTCAAAAATATTCAAAAGTTTTTTTTTTTTACAATTTTTTAAAGGCAGGACGAAGATATGAGCTATCGCTTCACGGAAGATCTGCTGTCCGCCGACTGCTGCGAATATGACGTAACGTAACCACGTGATCTAACTGAAGTGCGTAACTTGCTTTTTTCTTTCCTTCCTTTCGAAGGATTCATTCGCTTTTTTTTTTCTTTCCGGGTATTTCTCCCCCCCCCCCCCCCCCGGATGTTTTGCTAAACATTCGATTTCGGTTAATCAGACGGACCACATCGGATCGTTTTGGTCCCAGCCACTTTTTTTTTTTTTTGAATTTCAATAAAAACAATGATTTTTATACTTAGGCAAACTCCGGGTACCACAAAGACATCAATTTTTTGCGCATTTTAATAAATAAGTAAGCGCGCTTTTTTTGCATGACTTTCTTTTTGTTAGGGAATAAGATTGGAGGTTAGATCAAAATAAATAGAGATAGATGAGAAAATTTAGAGATGGATCGAATAGGTAGATAGATATATAATGAGTGTACAATTTTTTTTTTTTTTTTTTAAATTTTGTTCTCGAATTAATACTTTTTTTCTTTGAAAAAAGATTGTTAATTACTATCAGAGGTAAATTTCCATGGATCTAGAGAAAGATAAATCTACAGATCGATGTACAGTGAGAGATAGACAGACCCCGTTATTAAAAGAACAACAACGGGGGTTGGGGGGGGGGGGGCGCCGCTGCGATTTGAAAACATTGTTAATTACTGTCGGAGGTAGATACGCATAGATCGTATAGATAGATAGATAGACGAATGCAGAGGTCGATATAGTAGATGGAGAGCAAGAAAAAGACATGCCCGTTATTTAAGGAACTTCAACGGGGTATCAATGCCCCCCCCCCCCCGCCCACACAACATGATTTTGAAAAAACAATGCTTTCAAGTAAAAGTAGAAGTGTTTTTTGTTATTTTTCGACAAAATTTGCATGAAGTGCAAGTAGTTTGTGTCTCCCCTCCCCCTCCCTTAAAAATATTCCAAACGACGGAACTGGAGATAGATCTAGAAAATATTTTATTTAAATTAATAATGATATAGATATAGATCGATTGATACCGCCACGAAACTTATTTAAGCAGCCGCCGAAGGCGGCAACATTGGCGTAAAAAGGCAGATGATAATATTGATATATAGAGAAAAAAATTGATTAATACCGTCGCTAAATTGTCTATGCAGCCGCCGAAGGCGGCAACCCTGGCGTAAAAAAGCGGACCAGCTGGTCGCCGAAGGCGGCTAGTAAATAATAAATTAACTCTTTAGTTACCTATTTCTCTTTTTTAGGTAATTTTTGATAATTTGGAGTTGTACTTATTTTACAGTAGATTGTTAGTAACAGCTTGGCTAATGTTTACCATAAAGACTTGCTTGTTTACTTTAAAATAATAATACGTTAACTATTTTAAAAAGTTCCGTTTTGTTGAATGTAATTTTTATGGTGGCAGTAATATTTTGTACCTTTTATATAATCTGAAACGTTATCAGCAAAATAAACACTTTTTCAACATATATTGACTCAATAATTAATTCATCGTGATAAACTACTCTTATCGCGAACAAAACCTTATTAATGGCATCGCAAAAGGTAATGCTTAAAAAATAACACAGAATTTCAAGAACTTTGCTGCATAATTTTCCTAGAATTTTAATTCTGTTGGATGACAGGATTTCGCTTTTTTTTTTTTTTTTTGCTGTAATGCGGTAATGAATCATCATACGAATTTTAAATGGTTCTTTTTACAAAATCTGAGAAAATTTAAAAAATAGTTAAATCTCTCAATTTCTATATAAATTAAACTTTATATTTTGGAATAAATCATTATTTCTTATTCTTGTGGTTTTACTTTACAATAACTTTGCTGAAAAATAATGGATTACGAAAGCTCCATAAGTTGAAGTATTACATCGTTTTCCGTCAATACTGCTACTGAACCTTTAATACTCGAAATGGTATTATAATTCAGAATGCGTTTTAAGAAACATGCATTAAAAAGTGTTATTTGACTCATTTTACTGCTTACTTTTAAATATCTAGTGTAAAAATACTGCTCGAAACAAAGAGTTTGTTTGCCCTCATTTAAAACTATTTTAAAACAACTTATCTTTAATGCGTGCATCATTAAATACTTCCACTCTATTTATGTTGGGATCAATGTTGCGATAGATAGGAAATTCATGTTATCAGCAATTAACTCGCTCAACAACTTGGATATCTTCTATCGTTTATATTGATTGTAAATAATGGGGAAGACAAGTGTTTTCTGTGTTAAAGCTATTAGAATAATTTGGCCCTTAGAATAATGAACTTTTCTGATTTTTCACAATAAACTGAAGACTTAAAGGGATGAACGTCATTTAAATCATTATGCTAATGGTATTAAAGCAATTCCATAAAGACAACTTTTAGGAACAATTTTTAAAACTATTTCTAAGCACATTTAACTGCTGTCTGATCAAACAAAATTTCATATACAGAAATTTATAGTATTTTTAAAAACATGAATTTGGTATAAGAAAATAATGGATTAATAACTAATACATAAACCTCAGGAAATTGTACTCATCGTTGAGCAATTTCCCAAATTAGAAAGCCGTAAGTAAGTGATTCTTAGAACTATAAATACTCATTATTTTGAGTACATGCTGGGTAGGTATCAAATGTGACGTTGACTAAAATGTTTTGCTTATGCTCAATATTTCATCTTCAAATAACGATTCTCCATTAGCAATTTCAAACAATTTCAACGATATTTTCTTACAGTTTTTCATATTTTACGAATTACGGTTTACTTCTGAACGCCAGTGTACGTAGATGCAAGAGTGAAAAAAAAAGAACTACTATTGACAATCATTATTAGAAACGTTCGCATTTACTATTAACAGTAATCTTTTTTTTTTCTTTTTTTTAATCATGTGTTTCCAGATGTTGCTTTTGAGCTTTATCAGCATTTCTAAATTTTGCATATCTACAATGCAGATAGTTATTTTTATTCTGTGCTCATCAATAGAAAAAAATGATGTTTAAAATTGAAAGTACGAAGCTAAATTGTGTGTGTGTGGTTTTTTTTTTTTTTTTAATAACACATTTGATATAGTACGAAAATTTGGTTTCAAATTAAATATGTTCTTTGCGTCATTTCGTTATATATTGATTATTTAGTGAAATATAGAAATCATCTGCGAGTCTCCGCAGAACAACTCAACTTAGCTTGAGAATCCAGCGTTGTTTCAGTTTTAGTTCTTTGTTCGTCGACTTGATCGGAAAATGGTTTGTGCTTGGTACAGCTCTCGCAACGCAACATTGCGATCTTTTTATAATAGGGAATTAGTCCCTAAATTTTTGAACAGCTATATTCGTTAGCTGTCAATGATTACTAAAATCATTTGTATATGTTTGTAAATAGTTCATAAAGGATTTTTCTGAATGAAATTAGTCATCATTGAAATCAAAATTACGGTCCACTTAGAACACTTAGAATATCGTCGAAACAATGTTTGTTTTTTTTTTTTATTTATTTTTTACAATGCATTTCAAAATAATGTAACACAATAACATAAATTTGTTCCGTAAAATGGGGAAATTGTAGATCAATGAAGAGTTGTAGTTTATTAAAATGGATAAAATTGCCTGCAGCCAAGTACTGGTAGTAAGAGAAAAATAAGTTTTCAGTAATTAGGTAACTAAGAGTTTTGCAATTATAGTTTTTACTTATCAGTTCGTTACGAGTTTGTCTCCTTGAGAAGAAGTTCGGAAGTTGTTAAGTTATTTTTTAGGGATATCGAATATGAATCAAGTAAGCTGCAGTTGTTTACTTACTGTTTACGGTTTTCTTTCAAAAACAAGCACACTAATTTATCTTTTATTTTCTTTTGTTACGCAAACATTTTTATTCGTCCAAGAAAAAAATGTTACAGAAAATTTCCGGCGTTTTTAATGAAGGAGTGTCAGAGAGCATATATATTTATCTATTGATCTTCCAATAAAACAATATTGCCAAATTAGTCCCATTGTCCAACTCTTGTATAAATTTAACATTTAGAAACCTTACGTTTTGTTACCTTGCTACATGTACTAAACAAGTTCAGTTTATAGATGTAAGTATATTTCGCATTGATTTAGATATTATATTATTTACATTTTAAACAAGGTTGGAAAATCAATCAATATCTACTCTCTTAGAACGCAGGAAGGAAAATCAACAAGATGACTTTTCCTGCACTGTTATTTTTTCTCAATTATATAAATCCGTAAAAGGAAAAACAGAAAAAAAAATTGAAAGATGCCTTTAAAACCGTTTTATATGATAAAACATTACAAAGTTCTGCACGATGTTCTTTTATTTCTTTACATCGCAGCGCCTTACTCGAAAAATATTCTATATAACCATTAACTTGCCCATGAATCCTTAAAAAGATGCGTTTTTATTTCCTTTTTATCTTCAGCTTGTTTTCAAAAGCTCAAAAGCTAAATTCCAGAAAAGCAGAATAGTTTCGCAGCAACTGGAGTAAAAGCACATGGACGGGGACAAAGCCTAGGATTGAAATCCTATTAGGTTTGAGAAAATGGAAGAGATTGGTTTATAATCTTCCATCCATTACTTCCAGCATTTATCTTATTCCAAATAGCAGCTGATTTCAGATGATATGATTTTTGTCTTTAGATATAAATTATCTTATTACATTGTATTTCTTTACTTGGAAAAACTGATATTCGTTATGATAATCAAACAAAAAAAGAAAAGTAATAAAGTAAAAATTTGATTTTATATATATTGCAGTAGTAAAAACTTGGAAATATTAGTTGTTTATTTGTCAATATTTATTTTAGAGAATAATACTGACATTTAGTTGTTTTCATTTGACACTAAAAGGTATATACTCTACATTTAAAACTAATAATAACAGTAACAACGACAATAGAAATAATACAGTCGACCCCCCTTAATGGAATAGGCAATTTGCCTGGAAAATTATTCTAATAAGCGGGATATTCAATTATCCGGGATAAAAATGACACACATCATCGGTGTAGAACATGGGAATTTTATTACATTAGTCGTGATATTATATTATACGATATTCCATTAAGCGGGCTCGACTGTATTTGAATTAATAATAATAATTCATTTCATAATGATGATGTCTTATTTAGTAGATGGTATTAATTAAAAAAAAACATTAAATTTTAAATTTCAGTTACACTGACTGTGGAAACGTTTGACAAGTAAGGTAGGTGCGGGTATTAAGGCCTGTCGGGTAATAAGGCCTAAACAGCGAAAATATAATTTAAAATGGTTGTAGTCGCTCAAAAACGCTATCGTAGATAGTTTACACTCCCAGATGGCACCTCAAACTGGTCGCAACGCCATGATCAGTAGTTTTGACCAGCGAGCATAGATTCATTTTCACGGAACGCTTGTAAGACACGAATAATAAAAAATCGTCAGATTGAAATGTAAGTAATTTTTGCAATATCATACTTTTATGCATAGCTTTGCGCTACAGTTATCTGTCTTGAATGCTTCTATCGATATTTCATGTCTGAGTGAAATAATATGATCGAATTATTGCACTTTTTTGTATTTTTTTAAACTCGACGTCAGCGGCTAATAAAGGCCTAAGAAAGTTGACCGTAGGCCTTATTATACTCATTTTTTTTGTAACGTAGTTTTTCTGCTGTGCATCTTATTTTGAACCTTTCTCAACATGGTATGAGTGTTTATTAGTAATTGCGGCTGTTTACGACTTGGTTCATTCTTATTTTAGTGCCTACATCACGATGCCCCCCATACGAGCACTGTGGTCTGATGATGACTTAGTGTCGGCTGTCCAAGCAGTAAGAAGAGGTATGCTGAGCTCATATAAAGCAGCTGTGAGGTATAATGTTCCCAAGCAGTGGCGCACACAAGGGAGGGGTCCAGGGGGTCCGGAACCCTCCCATAGCTTTTGCATTTTTTTTCCGATTAATTCTGGTTCTATGTATTTTCTACGCAAAATATTTCCAAACAAAAATAACAATAATTTCAATTCTAATAAGTGAAAAAAGAAACTTCTATCGTTAAAACAGTTTTGTTTAAATGTGCACCTATCCTATTAAACGAATTGCACAATCGAGAGATCTTGCTTGACTTTGAGAAGGCTAAAAACACACTTAAGGAGTACTGTGTATTATGAACATTTAATGTGTTCTTGCACTGAGATGAGTACAAGCATTGTCATCATCAGACACAGTGGAAGTTACAAGTAAAGTCGAAAAACGAACTGGAAAACTAGCTTTTATTCTACGATATTTTGTAAGCCTACAGAGGCAGACTGGTGACTCTGTAAGTGAATACAGTGAAATAATCATATTTTTAGTTTTCTAATTACTTATTAAAATGAGATTTTTCTTGGTCTTCAGACTTGGTGCTTCTTTACTTGAATTTGCTTCGCTGTTTTCATTTTAAAATAATGAGAAAAATAAATGCATTAACTGTTTTGCTTTCTGGTAATTTAATTAAGTATTTTTTATTAATATTTTATTATTAATTAGTACTATTTATTTATTTAATATTTTTTTACTGTATTTTGTTATCGAGAATCGATAAAAATCAAGTGAATATGTTTGACGGTTTATTGGGGTATTATATGTAAATGGGAGTTTTAACTCTGGACCCTCCCCTTGAAACATTCCTGTGTGCGCCACTGTTCCCAGGAGAACCATTAGAAACCATCTCCAGACCGGAAGTTTGAAAAAAGCACTTGGTAGAAAATCTATTCTCAGTGATGACCAGGAAGCTGATCTTGTCATCAGAATTTTGAGGTTTGCTGAAGTAGGGTTGCCTGTGACACCACGTATTCTCCGACGCTTGGTTTATAAATTTTGTGAGCTTAATAACATAAAGCATAATTTTAATAAACTTGCTGGTAAAGATTGGTTTAAAGCAATTATGAAAAGACACCCGGAAATATCTAGACGAAAAGCTCAATTTATGAACTCGGCCAGAGCTCAAAAGCTTAACAAATTTATCGTTAATGATCACTTTAACAGACTGAATGAAATTTATGATAATCTGGACTTGAGAAGTCATCCTGAAAGAATATACAACATGGATGAGAAAGGCTGCCGTTTCACAATTCACCACCAGCAGACTGTTTTGGCAAAGAAGGGGACTAAAAGAGTGCATTTACAGTCTTCGGAACACGCCGAAAGTGTCACAATAGCTGGATGTGTAAATGCACTTGGTACTGCTATACCACCAATGATAATATTTAAAGGCAAACGGTTGAAGGCAGAATTATATGACAATTTGCCACCGGGTTCTTTGGTTGAAAAATCTACAAAGGGTTATATGACTAATGAACTTTTTACAGAATTTCTAAAGCACCTATCTAGATTTAAAAGTGCAGGAAAGTCCCTTTTAATATTTGATGGAGCGGCTTGTCACCTAGACTTAACAATCGTTGAAGTCGCCGATTCTCTCGATATATCATTTTACTGTTTACCTTCGAACACCACTCATGAACTTCAACCCCTTGATAAAGCCGTCTATCCATCATTTGAACGCCACTGGGATGCAGAAGTTTTATCATTTATGGAACAAAACCCAGACAAAAAGCTCACCAAGGCACGGTTTAATGTTATTCTTTCAAATGTCTGGTCTAAATGCATAACACATAGTAACATTACAAGCGGCTTTAAAGCCACTGGTTTGTATCCATTGAATCCACAGGCTATTTCAGAAACAGCTTTTGCTCCGTCTGTATTAACAGAAATTCCAGCTTCCGAAGCTGACAAATTCCAAGAAAAAAATTCGCAACCTCGCACCTCCCTCACGCCAAGGACTTAACATCGACAGCACAAGATGAAATAATTAATAGTGCCCCAAACAAACTTCCTGGAACGACGTACGGCATGGTTTACGGTTCTAGTTCGGACGATGAAGAGAACAATGTACCACTAGTCCAACTTAAAAAAAAAAAACATTTCAGGAGCTTATGCGTACTCCAGTGAAAAATACTGAAAAAACATCAAATTTAATAAGAAAATCTATTAATTATCGAGAAGTCACCAAAGAACTGTTTGAAGAATATAGAAAAGAGAAAAAAGCAAAAAATGACGTCAACCCTCAAATACCCCTCTCGATAAAAAAAAATACCAAAAAAAAAAAAAAAAAAAAAACGATGCTAGTTGGTACTGTCACGCTTGTGAGGAGGATAAAATGATTGACATGAGGCCCTGTTCAAAATGCAACAGGTGGTATCATGAGCAATGCGTCGGTTTGACAGCCGATGACGAAGATATTTTTGAGTGCCCTGACGGCTGTTAATTTTTTTTCGTTATTTTGAAGATTTTCAGCATGAGTAATGCTTAAGGATATTACAAATGATCTCAATTACCAATGTTAATAGCTTATTTTGATTATTTACGAGTGTTAAAATATTAGGCCTTATTACCCTACCGTAGTATAATAAGGCCTAATTGCAAGGTTTTTTTAAATAATTAATTTTATGTTTGTTTTCGGCAAGAAAGGCCGTTTTTTGGTATTTTCGTGTAGTAATTGAATGGTACTTTAATTAAATTTGCAATTTGCTGATTCGGATCCTTTTCTTTCCATTTTATTCCAAATCTCCCTTAGGTAGGCCTTATTACCCGCACCTACCTTACATAAGTTTGATTTGACCAGTTCGGCAATATTGAAGATTAAACTTTTTTTTCAAAGGATTTGTAGTCAATTATTATGAAAATATTACAACCCATTTACATAAACTTTATTTTTCAGCTACCATTTAAGCTAAAATGTCATAATCGAAAGGCCAACTTATGTCTAAATATTAAGCGTAATTTATGACCGGATTACTCATTCTTACTTTCATTTAACTTCATACGATATATTTTACACTGATCTAGATCATCACGAAATGCATGATAATGATTTTTTTTCATCAATGTGTATTTCAGTTATTAGTATGAGTTTAGTGTTTCAATAAACACTGATTGATATCATGAATAATTAGTGTGTATCAATTAGTGTTCAAGTCAACGGTAAAAAGCTAAATTATTAAAATATACTCAGAAAATATTTTAATTATTTGTAATATTTTTACTTCGTAGCAAAACCATTAAGAAAAATACAAAACTAACTTCATATTAAGTATATATATGCCATCAGAAAATCAGAGAATATGTTTAAATGGTTGGGGCGGATAATGTATTATCTCAACGTTTGTCTAGAGATGTTTTTTTTTTAATTTTTTTTAAAACTAAAAGTGATATCTGATAGGGGAAAAAACCTTTTCTGTTTCATTTAAGAATCAAAACTTCTTTCAAAAAACATTTATTCAACACGAAATAATAAATTTTGCTGAAAACGTTTGACTATGTAAAATGACATTAATCTTTGCACGAATTGTGTTTCTCAAGTTTATCCGTAAATTTATAGAGCTTCATTTGCGTCAAGTGCATTTTGCATTGTAAACAAAATAATGAAGATAATTTCCGTGCTTTGTTTCTTTATTGTGAAAGTATGAAGAAGCAATGTTTTTCGCAATCGATAAAAAACATAGTTTAGTTTTACTGTTCCTTCATAGCCAAAATCTAAGTTTTTATACAAATTAATAATAATAAAAAAAAAAAAAAACTTATACGCTAACCTTATATTTGTTAGTTTTTAGAAATTTTAGATTTATTTAATATTTTGTCTTCTGTCAATATTTTATTATTTTTAGAGGAATTTAGAGATTTCTTTATCTGCATATATATATATATATATATATATATATATATATATATATATATATATATATATATATATATATATATATATATATATATATATATATATATATATATATATATATATATATATATATATATATATATATATATATATATATATATTCGTAAAACCAATTATAATCACAGTAAAAGTCAAAACGATTGCACTATAGTGCGTGAAGAAAATAACATTGTAATTTAAGGAAGAAAGTAAGCAGCTTTTAAAAATTGCAATCGATGCAGCTAAATACATAACCAAAGTAAAAAAGAAAAAAAAACTTTTAGTTTTAAAGTTATCAAAAACCAAATAAATTTCCGAATCAAAATGCTTATTGTTTAATTTCTTTCCACGACGTATGCACGTAACACTTATGTTTGCTTTGTTTGAAATGCAAATGTATCTCATGTAATAGCATCAAGTAGTAAAGAAGAATAAGTGACAGTGCTTAGAATTTGCTTTATTTTTTTTAACAAAGAACGTTCTTCAAAATCGAATGTATTTTTTTAAATATAACGCTTGTCACGAATAAAATAACAAATGAATATTGTTAAACACTTAAAAGTCACCCATCAAAGTATGACGGGGGAAAATACATTCGAACGAAGCAATTGCCCATATGATAATCTTTTGATAGTTGAAATTTTAACCCTAACTCCAGTTGATTAACCCTAAACTCCAGTAGACAGCGTTCATTGTTGATCACTTTTTCTTTTCTTCATCATCTTAAAGTTACAGTCTTCTCAGTAAAACAGTTAAGTTGCCGGATCCAGTTCAGCCTTTTCAAAATAAAGCATTTTCCTGCATGTCAAACATTACCAAAAAATGGTATCAAATTATCATGCTATGGCGCGAGTTTCATTGTAGCTGACGTCAAATGGATGTAAGAATACGATAAATAATTCTACTTACGACATAACCTTAAATACTATAGTTTAATAAATATGTATAATCCGGTTATGAAAATTAATGAACAAGAGACAAATTTAATGATTTTTATGGGCAGAGAAAAAAGGATAATACATTATGAGCTACGTTAGATGACTCCCAATATGTCTTGCTAACATGTAAGTATCAGTTGATAGGCAATTTATCTATTTTTAAGCATTGCACTAGCTTCCGTCTAGTACGGAACATTATGTCTTACCTTAGAAAAAAAGAGCTGGTATTTTAAAATAACATATATTTTTGCAACAGTAGGCGAGAGCGGGGCTAGAAGTGTCGTTTTTCAAACAAGCTCAAAACTTGTTATGAAAACGCAGTTTTAAAATTACTGTTTTGGAATGGAAATAAAGCAATTTATTCCCCTATAATGTAACAACTGTTTTTTGTTTAGTATTTCGTAAGATTTTTATAAGCAATTTTATAGTACCGAAAGTCGAGAAGGAACAACTTGCCCCTTCTTGGGGCTAGTTGTTCCCCGGGTGGAAATAGTTGTTCCAAAATTTATTAATGCAACGATTTTTAACGATGCAAATTTCCAGAAGATCATCGTTTCGAAACAGGTAATTTGTTAAACGTATAATTTGTGATAAAAAAATAATGTTGATTAAAAACAGGTGTTTATTTAAAAAGACTTCTAAGCAATATTGTCCGAATAATCAGATTTTTATTTTTAAACTTTAAACTAACTAAACTTATCTTACATTTTAGTATTGTTAATTTGCATTTAAACGTTCAATGATTACATTTTAAGTACATACATATATTAAGGCACAGTTAATAAGTATAGTAACATTGTTATATATTAACGTAATAAACTAGAGTAAGAATGGAATACAGTAATAAAATTAAATAAAGTATTTAACAGCTTCTGTAGCTAATAAGCTATGATTACTAGTTCAGTCTGCAATCATAACAGAAACCCATCTTTGAATAAAGGGCACGATACTTCGCAGGCGATATGTAAAAGATGTTAGTGCAAATGATAACAATGAACTCCTGATTATTTGTGGGTAGATATTGTTATTGCGGATTTGTTTATTTATTGTTGATTAATTAATTCATTTATTTTTGTGTTACTGAATAAAGAAAATACTCATTTTAACTTAAAACGTGCAAGATCTAATTTTAAAAATTCCATTTTCTTTATTCCACTTTTCCATCAAAGACATGAAACTCTAGTAGGTAGCTGAAACCTGACCAGTTGAAACCCGATTTTTGTATCTACGCTCCACGTGTCTTTAAACGAGTGACCGAGTCAGATTTGCTAGGAAAAAAATCTCCTATTTTAAACGTTCTTGTCGTAACCTAACTTGATTTGATTTGGTTGATCTGTTTGCATGGCTTTTTGTGTCCATTTACATTAATGAGCGATTCCTTTTTTTTTTGCATTTACGTACATTTTATACGTCGTACAATTGTCACGTTTAGTGTGTTACTAGTTTAATCGTTTTCCTCTAGAATCGTTACTTAAGAGTTTGAATGCAGGTCAGGGTTAATGATTTTCTTTTGCTCTTGTATGTACTAGTATTGTTTTTAGTACCTAGTTTGTAACATCAACAAATATTCTTGAAATCCGCTCATACGTGGTTACTGTGGCACCCTATTCCGCGGTTAACCACTAATTTATTGTACATGCATGATATTCTGATTACCATCTTCAGCGACTGTTGCAACTAACTTTCTCTGGAGTATATAAAGGAAGGTTACTTGCGTTTTTAATTTACACCTCCGATAATGAAAGTCCTACACAAATTTTACCAGGCTAAACTCACAAAGAAGAAGCTACAGTTTCTGGCTAATGAATGCTGAACAGATAAAGCATAGACAGATATACTTGCGTAGGATATGATATGTTTAATGGGACATCTGCCTTGTCTCAGCAACATTAAAATGTTTTCTCTCTCTGGCTAATTTCTCAGATCACCACAAGGTGGCGTAATCAAGCTCTAGAATAACAAATTTCAAAAATTTCACCTTTTTCATTTTTAAGTACAGTGGCTCCCAAAAGTGTTCGTACACCTACGACATTCAATGAAATAGGCCCTTATCCATTGGTTAGAATTAATATTTCGGAACAGGTATTTTATTATAAGATCTATGATCCATTTTTAACAAAACTACATGAAAATTTTTAATAAAACATTAAAACTTAATTTTTTAAAAATCAAAAACTAAAAAGTGCCGTAAATTTTATCTCACAAAAGTCTTCGTACACTTTGAAAAAATGTCAAAAAATTAGTAAATAATCTAACTTTTTACTAAGTTATTATTTAGTAGAATATCATGCAGTAACAACAACACCTTTTAAACGTCTGGGAATAGATTTCATTGTTTTTTCTTTCTTTTTTTGATCAATTTCTGAGTAAGTGTTCAGCCGCACTACCAGTCTTACTGTTTCTAGTTCGCTTTTCGTTTCAATGGTGTATTTTCGTAATCTAGCCACCAGATATCTCCTAATATGTTCCATTAAGTTTAAATCTAGCGATCGAGGAGATATTTCTAAGCTTAAGGAAAAACTTTGAGGCATCAAACGCGAACATGTGCTTCTTATCGTTACCTTGATAAAAAACAAAGTTGTTTCCGATTACCAAATTTTGGGCTAATAGTTTAAAATTGTTTTTTAAAATATTTAAATGAACAGCATGATTCATTATTTCACCAAAAAATTCCAAATTTCCAAGTCCTGATGCTCAGATGCACCCTCACACAAAAAGACCTTCACCGTCCTGATTAACTGATCCAACTAAGTTCTTAAGATTAAATTCCTCATTTTTTTCTTCCATTTACAATTATACAACAATTTAACCCAAAATGTTGAATTTATTGTCATCTATTATTTAGACGTTATTCCAAAACGTTTTGAGCTTATTTAACATTGATTTTACGACGGAAAGCGTAAGCTTACTGTTTTTCGCACGAACAAGAAAATTTCTGCGGGAAGAGGTCCCATTTAATCCAGCTAATAAGAAACCTTGGCGAAAAATTTTTGGTAAAACTTAAACGTAAAATGTTTTATTCAATTCTGCAGAAACTTTTTCAGTTCTGAAATGTGTATTTTTCATGTTTTTTTTAACTGTAAGTCTCCGATCACGCTTTGTTAACTTTGCCAGTTGACCTTTTCTTACCTTGTTTTCGATCCTATTCTGGTCTTAAAAACATTTTCTCAAGCACTCCACTATAGAACGGTATAAATTAACCAATTTAGAGACATTTCAAACCAATTTACGGCTACTGTGAGGTAGAAAAATCAAATGTCGTATCGCTTTTGTTGTTTTCTACGCATACCTGCCATTTTAAAATAATAATCAGAATATTAGGGAATAAATACACAAAAAATTAAAGGCAAATGACTTTATATCATTACATTGCAAAAATAATAAAAAAACCACATATGATAATTTTAATTATGAATTTATTCGGAAATATTTCAGTGTACGATGACTTTTGTGGCGTATCTTTTCTCTGTCTCTTCGTTTTTTGACAAATTTAAAAAATAAAATCTGGCAATATTTTGAACAAAACTACTGGTTTTTATTCAGAATGGCATAGGAATGGTGTGAAAAAAAATTGGACTTCATATTCGAATTCAGTTTTGTGTTATTTTGGTTTTACTACAAAATCTCAAGGTGTACGAACACTTTTGGGAGCCACTGTATATGAAAGATATTTTGGTTTATAGTTTGACCTTCAAAACTTTTAAATTTTTCTATCTATCTATAAGAGAACGACCAAATATTTTCGGTTAATCACTGGTGAGAGTCGACATTCTTCGATTTCTATATTTCACGTTAACAAATATCTACATATAATAATGTGTTTTTATTTACTGCGCTGCTGATATAATAAGGGCAATGGGTTCCTTGGGGCTAGTTTTTACTCGGAACAACTTGCCCCACAAAGAAGGAACAACTAGCCCCACAAGCACAACTCCTTGGAAAATTAAATTATAAGTTAGATAACGAGACGTAAACCGTTTCAGCGCAGTACTTTTAGTGCGCACACTATATATTTTCAAAAAAAAAAAAACACCAAAGAACTAAACTCTATCATTTAAAGTTCGTAAAAAAGACCAAAAAGTTTAAATGCGAAAATAGTTGTAACAGTAGATTAGTGATACACGTGCTCAGCTTTTAATATACCAGACACCACTGATCTGCCTAATATGGCTGCCATCGATGCGTTGTAACACTCCATTTTACCAAGTATTTACAAAATGAATTTATCTTTTTTCTTCACAGAGCTGTGTCAAAGGGAACAACTTGCCCGCTCTCACCTATTGTTAATGCTTTTTTTAACATTATTTTCAAAATGTATTACCGTATTTTCTTATCTCTATTTGTTGGACTAATAATCAACAAGTTGCTTAAAACCTGTTTTTTAAATACAGTCGCTACACCACGCTAACAAATTATTGCTTTGTTGGTGAAAATTAATTCGTAGGCTTTAACGTTTAAATAAACAATACAAAAGAAAACTTATAATCAAAAATAAGTTGATACTTTAGAAATGTGATGGTAATGAATATTTAAAACACTTTGCTTTGTTTATACAAATGCATTTTAATTATTCACATTCCCCTTCTCTTTGACTGTGCCCACTTGTCATAAGTATCACTTTAGATAAGGTTAAGGTAATGATGCAATATTTAGCTTGTATCTTTGAATATCTCATCAGCAGAGCATATCTCTATGTAGCTTAGATTGATAAGATCGATATATCAATTTATAATGATTTGAAACAGCTTGAACTAGAGATAATTAATGATAAATTTGTGGATCATGTTTGCAAACCAAATGTACATTAAATGATAAATTAAAAGCTTCACGTAAATCAACTTGCTTTGACAATTTAGCATATTACCAATTATAATTTCAACGAGATAATTGAGATAAGCCTTCTTTGATTAAACAGCATAATGGTAATGCATATAATTAAGCATGATATTTTAGATTCCAATGAAATTTGAAGTTTTAATTAAAGTTACTCTGTTTAGACGTACATAAAGACCAATGTACTTGACATATGTGGATGGACTATTTTGTACCCGTTATAAGAAACAATTATTCAAGTAAACCTAATATTTTTTGAAGGAATCACATTTAATTGCATATTGTCATTGATGTGTTTCACTTTTTTGTTGCAGCATGATATTGTTCAATGCGTGATATAGGGATTTAAAAGTAAAATAGTGATTACCTCTGAAGTGTAATGTTTGTATTCTATTCAAACATAGCAGGGTTTGTACATTTTATCTGCGTTGTTAATTTTTAGTCGTTTTTTTATTGTTTCATACAAATTATAATTTGGTTTAAATCAGACAAGATCGAAAACCAAATAATGATATTTATTTACTTCTCTTTGGATCATTTAGTTGTCGATTTGGCTGTAACAGAAGAAGATGAATCTTGTTGAAACATAAACCCGTCATTACATGAATCATAAGATGGAGATATAAAAAGATTATTAAGCACTTCCAGACTCGTATTTGGGTAAACCATACACAACCTGCCTGTAAATTGAGAAGTCATGCGGTCCCCAACCCAATACCATGACAGGGGACGAAAATAAAGTAAGCGTTTTACCCATTAAGCGCCAAGTCTCCCATTTTGGGAACCATCAATTAAGATTTTTTTTCATCAAGTAATTAAGATATCATTTTTTTTAATGAATGAGAGAGAACCAAACTTTATTGATATTTTTTTCAAAAAGGTTTGGAATGCAAATTCATTAAAAAAAAAAACCTTTACATTTTTCAAACGTTTCTTGTTTTTGCATTTTTACATTACGTGGGAAAATAATTAATACGAATGAAGGAAAATAGAAACATGGAATATATATGAAGCTCAATAGATCTTTTTTCAAATCATAACAAACAGGGGCCAAGAAAAATAATTTAAAAGAGTTTTGTAGGACTTTATTTACAGAAGTCCCAAAATAGAAGACTTGCATCTGATTAGCAGAGCAAGTCATGTCTGGTAGAAATGGTCTTCACCAATTTTGCATGAATGCACTCTCCCCTCTTTATTTTTTCCTGTTAAAGCCTCAGTCTCCTTTGTATTTCTTCTTTGTAAACATTCTTTTGATTTTCAACGTCAAGAGCAGGTGCTTTTATCAAAACAAATGACATTCCATTCGTTCTGGAAAAACAGCGGTGCCAGTCCTCCCTAAGTAGGATGACGCATCTCTCTGAATTTCTAGAGTACGAAAATGATTCCCGTAAAATGAGATAAAAATTTCCTTTAGAATTACACTATCCCCCTCCCCTTCATTAAAAGTTTTGTGGCTCAGTCAGTGCCATGCTCTCTTCCCCCTTGAGGACTCCCCCTTCAATAAGAGAGGTTGAATTTTTTTTTTATTTATTTTTTCAAATCAAAAATGTCGTTCGAATTTTTGACTTTGCTACGATCTTCAAACAACCTTAAAATAAAATATTTAAGTTTGCAAGAAGATAAGTGCAGTATCACTTGTTTGTGAATTGCCAAATCCTGTTCAGATATTTGAAAAAAAATATTCAATGGAAATCGCTTAGATCACACATAATGCGATAACTGTCTCAATTTACATTTTTACAATTTATTGTAATTTATTGGATGAAACCGGAGAAATTATAACAGTTGATAATTCCTCAATGTGAAGCATGCTAGTCATTTAGCTCTAAAAACATTATGATGACGCATAAATCATGTCACCAAACATGTTGTGAAGCAACCGAAATGTTAACTGTAAAAAAACCTTGCCTATAATGACACAAATATTTCTTCAGGGAACCCAAAAATACCTTAGTTCCATTTTATACGAGTCATTTTATATAGTGCTTCGGTTCGCTGTCATTTACCGTTGCTCGAATCCCGACACGGTAAATAGAAGAAATCTACCTTCTATTTTTGTGTATGAAAATCCTAAGGCTTTTGCTAAAAGGTAGTAAAATGTGTGAGAAAAGTTCCGTTTTGTACAAAAATGTATAAGAAGAAAGAATGAAACAACAGTGAAAATCAGACCCGGAGTGACGAATGGACAGAGCGGTGGGGTGGGGGGGGAGACGTCTTTAAAAAGCCCAACGGCTCAAGAAATTGAAAATAACTAGCATATTAATATTTATTAACGTTGCAAATATACACTGCTGGCCTCTGGGGCTGGCCTCCACAGCTTTTATTGCAAGGGGGCCAAAATTTTATAGCTTTGGTTCGCATGAAAACTTAAAAATTCAATATTTTAAAGCTTGGATGTGTTAAATATGTACTTAAAGTACCAATAACTAGCTGTATTAGTTCCTAAAAAATGATTTTAGCGCTTTCTAATCGGATTTAGCCAGAAATTTTTCAATTATTAACATAGTGTCAGGGATATGCATGTTATCCCCATTAAACGCCAAGTTTCCCATTTTTAGACCATAGCATAGCTTATAACCTAATACATACATGAAATACACTCTTGGCTTCCTTAAGAGGTTTTCCATCTCCAGCTCAGTCACTTTCCTATGCCGGGCTGATAAGTGCTAATAAGCACGAATCTGCAGTCCTCGGCTGGAAATGACTGAGCTGGAGGTGCATTTCATGTATTTCTGCTTTAGTCCTGGCTAATGGATTGGTAATTCACAGATATACCATGCTTTGCCTTCAATCTTTGAGTTGAACTGAACCATTGCTTCGGTCACTCGTCTGGTTTGTGCTAATTATATTAGCTACCAGTTTGTTTGGCACTCTTGGCTTCCTTAAGAGGTTTTCCATCTCCAGCTCAGTCACTTTCCTATGCCGGGCTGATAAGTGCTAATAAGCGCGAATCTGCAGTCCTCGGCTGGAAATGACTAAGCTGGCGGTGTATTTCATGTATTTCTGCTTTAGCCCTGGCTACTGGGCGATAATTTACTGATAAAATTAATACATATTTTATGGTTCATATAGCGACGCTTAATGGGTTGAACACTGTTTATCAAAAATGTCTTCCTTCTGTCTCCAAAGACTTAGACCTTGATTTCTATCGCCAACATGCATATTTTTTTTAATTTGCACATAAATCAAGATATATCTCTCCATTTTCAGTACAAATAGCCCACCTTTCAAAAAATAAATTTCTTCACATGTTTATTGTAAGTTCTTTCTATATATTATTGAATGTAATATCTTTCGACCATTATGTAGTGTTTGTTTTTAAAACTCTTATTGAAATATTTTCGCATAACTCTACCCATCTGAAAACATTTCACTTCTTTAAGCTACGAATTATTAGAGCCTGTAACATTGTTCAAAAAACAAAACTTACAACGGTATCGTTTTAAAAGTAATAAATGGAGTTACATTCCAGAAACTGTTTAAATATCATTTAAAAAATTGATTTTTTTCTCATACTCTAGTTAATGACAAATCCTTAGTAAAATGAAGCAAGTTAATCAATTGTCAAATCTTAGTGAACAATTATGAAATCCAGTTTTTTGCTTACTCGATTAAAGTAATGGAGTTCACTTTTTTTCTTTCCATGAGCTATATCTTGTTATACTAATAACTATTATCTTTCAGGAAATATAGTATCGAACATAATATGCAATATATAATCCGATATATCTTTCATTTTATTCTTTTGATTGCTATTGACATTGCTGGTTATCCTTTTCGAAGCACATTACATTTTATCACTGCACTACTCTTTTGAGGTGATCTCTGGGTGAAAATATTAATATGTTCTTACACAGCTTGGACAGCTTGTACACATGCTGAAACTGTATCCTCTAAGCACGTACACATGCAACAGAAAAAAAATCAATCCCGATTTAAGAGGATCCGGGACTCATTTTGAAAAAAAAAAAACCTTTTGGGTTTTGAAATTTTTTGCCCTGATTCACCATGTATTTAATAAGAAAAATTATAACATAAATGTTAATTTTTTTTTAGTTAAATTAAATTTGTTTTCCACAAAATAATGGGGTTGCTTTAAATTGCTATAGCTCAAAATATTCTTCGTCAATTTTCAATATTTTTTCAAAAACTTATGCAAAAACATCTAAGCTTTAATTTTTATTCGGCGATTTTAAAAATATTAATTCAATAAAAAATAAAAAATATTTGAATTTTTTTTTGAAAAATTCGAAGATACTTGAAAAAAAAATCATATGTTTTGCAGTAAACTTTTTTTTTTTTTTGCAATAAAAAGATTTGCCGATTAACATTTAAGTATACTGTTTGAAAAGGATATGCTCCAAATTTCAGTACTGTATCTTTATCAGTTCCTGAGACATATAAGTTTTAATGCAAGAAATCTGGAACAAATGCATCATGGCGAATAACGCGTTTTACGTTTTAAAGTTAAATGCAATATTAGTTGAATTCATGCAACAAAAATAAATATACCTTTCCTTCTTATTAAGATAGAAACAAGATTTTAACGTCTTTTTAAGTAAAAGAAAACGGAGTGGTTTTGAAAATGATGAAAACAAATTGCAAAATTTGACGATTGTCCCGGACCCCATGAACTGGTTCTTTCTAAAAAGTGATCTTTCTAAGACTGTTTAAGGCACGTGCATGAGTGAGTCAATTTTTTAAATTAAAATTGATAGAATCGATAGAAATATGTTATCCATGGAGTTTAAATGTTTATAATGTGTCCATTACGGGGTGCAAGAAGTATGGTTAGGCACCTACTGCGTTTGAGACCAAATGGAAATATCTTCAAGGTATATATCATGCTCCCTGAAAGTCCCTTTCGATGCAATCTAGGAATTATGTCACGAAGTGTAGTAATTAAGACAAATTAAGATGCATTAAGATATATATCAGAAACTAGGTTTCCCGAGAACTGATTAATAAATGACTTTAAAGTGCATTCGATAATTAATTTCCATTATACTGAAAACCGTTTATTATTGCTGACTGATGTAATGAAAGGTCTTACAGTTTGAATAATTGCAAAACTTAGGATAGTAAGGCGTGTATCTTACTATCCTAAGTCTATAATTTGTAATGCTTTCAGTTTAATTATTTTTGTATGTAATCCAACTAACATGGTATTGCATTAAGTAAAACATTTTTTTCTTTTTCTGCATGAAATAGTTTTACTGGTGTAAAATTTATTGAAATTTGTGTAAACATACGTGTTTATGTCATTTTATGCTTTATTGATAGGTTAGAAATATGTGCCTCAGTATTAATCTGTCAAGTTGAGCACAAGAAACGATTATTATTTAACAAGTCTGAAAATACAAACCAGACTGAATTCTAATAAAGGAATACACTCATTTTCTTAATTCCAATCGCCTTCAATTTTCAATTTTGTAGATGATATAAAATTTATAATTAGAATTTTGATAAATGCAGAACAAAAATTTGTCAGACACTTCTTTTGTTAATAAATTAACAAAAATTTTAATGAAAACATGTATGTAAACTATGAAATATAACCACTATACTCGGTTCTGTAAAACTAAAACATACAAAGGAAGTTAAAAGAAATAATTCCAAGGATAATTCTAGTAACAGTGCAGTAAAAGATACTTAAGTTAACCAAAACTGACCACTTGTGATGCGCTACAAACTTGGCCAACTTAGGCAAATTGATCTATACGATATAGGTCCCATTCTATGAATACAAAATAGGGCAATTTAGAGACTAGAGTTTAACTTGCAGGTTTGTTCTACTTTACAGGTTTTACTGTAATTTGTTTTTTTAATAATAACGAACAAATATTTGAAAATATAATTTTCTCCTGACGCTTATAAATGTATACATTAATGTTAATTGACCGTATTTGTAAGTAGATAGGATTTGATCGATTTATTTTGGTCCAGCTCTTGTGATCACAATGTTACAATAAAAATTAACTTATAACTTACAAGCGTATCAAATCGTACTTAAATAGCAAACACGGGCACAAAATATGCTAAAATAATTCTAGAAGTTAAACAATTCTTATAATATTAGTTGCTCTGAAGTCTTTAACTTTTAATATGTAGTTTTGTGTTTCTACACTGAGTAACATCGGTGTATATGCTTTGATTTTAACAGAGCTATGCGCTAGTTTTTCAAGCTCGTCATGTTATTTGTAGCTTTAGATCTGTTACCTGTAAATATTCGAGTCATATGTAGTAACTCATGTGTAGTAAATATATGAATTTAAATTACACGTGAGCCTTGAGTACAACTTCGATACCGAGCTAAGCTTAAAGCTAAATCCAATAAAACATTACAGGCGAATAAAGAGTGAATAAATGCCTTTCTTAAATTGCAGTAATTTAAAGCCATTGATTTTACTTAGTTTGTCGAAATGCATAATTACCAATACTAATAGAATGCTTTTTGTCCAGTAAATAATCTTTTATATTTTTTGCTAGGTTTATTCTTGTGGAAATTAAATACTTTTTCCGCTTTTGCATCTGAACTACAATTCTCCTCTGCTCCTTAATTACCCAGTTTAAAACGCATGCTACATTTCTAATTTTTGTGATTATGTAATCGCTTTTTTAATTATTATGATCAGAGTTACCTCAAATTTCTTAATGTACGTGTTAAACTTTTAAATTTAGAGAAACAGTTTCTGCCAAACACACACACAAGATATTTCAGAAAAATCAAGTGAATAAATAAATATATAAATGATATTTTCCCATCTGACATAGTTTTATTGTAATGACTGGAGCCATAAAAAATCTCATGCATATCATTTGCAGTCGCATTAGCCTTTATTGCTTTTTATAGTTTTTATAAAACTTTATGTCAAAAGGGCATTTGCCACAAATTTAATTATTTATGTAAACATTGGTATATAATTATTTATGTAAAAAAAATCTACTAAACAAAATTACAAATTAATTTCACATAATTTTTAGTTTTCTATAACAGTTATATAATCCATCATTCTGATACGATATATATTATTTCTAAAACATCCACTCAACAAATATTTTTTAGCTAAAAAATAAAAATGTCTTTTCGTTTTAAAAAATGAACATTTTATGTGCTTATAATATTAAATCAGCATATAAAAGTATTATCTATTGCTTTAAGCTTGTAAAATATGATATGGCAAAAAGAGGAGCTTTAAGATTATTTTGCCGTGTACTAAATCAAGTATGTTTTGCTGATAAAACAATCTTTAAGTTATCGAAACCCATTACGATACATTTATCGTTATAAACTTCATTTAATGTTTCGAAAGAGCTTTTTTTTCAAAGTTTAAGGGAAATCTCCCAATCTTTATACTTATATGCAAGTATATATTTTTCGGCTTCATGATAAATCCTTTAAAATAGAACTGTAGCCTTTTCTATAAGTTCTAATCTTCATTTTTCTATCAAACAGTTGTGTTTTAGGTTCAAACATTTTTTTCTTTTAGATTAGTGTCATTCGTCTTTGGGAAATTGAGAAAAAAAAAATATTTCAAGTTAAAATGTGTGAGAATTTCTCCAGATTAAAAATCTTATTTAAATGACGCTTAATGAATTAAAATTGCGAAAAAAAATATACGAAGTAAATTAAAAGGTTTAACATATTTCTGCTTTATACTTTTGGATTGACTTAAATGTAAAACAGCAGGTAAGATGGCTGTTATTTTTTTCATCACCTGTGAACTTTTTTTTTTCTTTTTGTGACGCGTCAGAAATGCGTTCACATTGAACTACTTTTCGAAACTGCACGATTGATTTTTAAAATATGTGTAGTGTAGTACATTTCTAACATGATCACTTTTGATTTTTGTAGGTCGTTCACGAAATGAATTGCTTGTCATTTACTGACCTGGAATTTTTAACAGTTGTGATTAACAAAATTAAACTGCTTTTTTATCTGCATTTGAGATACATGTAGTTAAAAAAATATTTTGAACATTAAATTAACACAATGTATATATATATCGATGCGTATAATCAAATCTTTTTTTTTTGCTTAAAAATTAGGTATAAGTCTGCAGTTTGTCATATGGTGAATCATAACATCAATTTACTTTAGACTAAAATATGAAAAGCTCATGTGATCAAATCTGAAACAAAAGAAATCTAATATTTTTGTAAGTGACACATTGGTAAAACATGTAGGTCATCCCAAGTATTTCAGATAATTGAAAATGATTTTTAACGCCTCGTACAAATTATCGTGTAATAAAACTCTTAGATAAAGACATTCTATTCAGAAACGTTTTCGAAAAGAACAATTAGCGTAAGCGGATGTACAATGAAAGGAATGTAGGTTAATGAAGATTGATTTAGCTATTGATAAAACCAAAATCAATTTGAGTCAAAAGTGGAAAATTGTTGCTAATAGCGAAATTAAATCTGCCGTTAAAGTAACAGTCTTTTTAATAAAACTAAAAAAGGATGTTTTTAAAGAATTGAAGGATGTAAAATAGATCATCCACTAAGAAATTGGAAAACATCCTGATCCTAAAAAAAAAGGGACAGAAATATTGTTTATTAACATTTGTGTATTTTGCATTTTCCCGTGTGCAATTTAAAAATGTATAAATACTAGGGTGACGGCACCAGTAACAGACAAGGTTCCGGTAAGAGACAGTCATCAGTTTCGATTTAAATAATAAGATATTTATGCGGGTAAAATTGATGTAACTTCGACCCATGAATACGGTGCGCACATATAGTGATATCAGAGTGAATTTTATTAGCCAGTTAGTATTTACGAGGTAGTGGTGGAAGGTTATAAATAGCTACGGCGAGGTCAGCTAGTGTTTCATGTTCATGTAAACTTAATATGGCTTTAGTTCGAAAGTTAAAGATATTTTTTCACATTTTGAAGCGAGAAAGAAAATTTTGTCCGTTACTCATCTTCCCTCATCCTATGTGCTACTGGGTGTCATCAGATTTTCCTGTGTCTGTTACTAGGTGTCGGAACGTTTTTCTGAAATTGAGCAAATAAAAATATAATTAATTAATTCAAGGGATCTAAAAGCAGCCAAACGTTAGATTGGATGTCTATTAGTAGGGGTCAGACAGTTTTTTTTTTCATTTGAGCAAATAAAAATAGAATTAACTAATTCAAGGGATCCAGAAGCAGCCAAACGTTAGTTTAAATGTTTGTTACTAGGGGTCGGCCCTTTTTATTTTGAAATTGAGCAAATAAAAATAGAATTAGCTCATGCAAGGGATCCAGAAGCAGCCAAACGTTAGATTAGATGCCTGTTACTAGGGGGTCGGATCGTTTTTTTGAAATTGAGCAAATAAAAATAAAAATAACTAATTTAATGGATGCAGAAACAGCCAAACGTTAGATTAGATGTAGCTGCAAGAAAGAAAAAAAAGTTGAAAAATCTAAATACATTAAAGTACTCATAAAATTGATTTAACTTGCGAGCGATGTCTTAAGCATGTCTGTTGCTATTGCCGTTACCCTACATTTAGATTTTTTGAGCATTAATAAAAAAATAGTTGTAAATCTTGTAGCAGACATAGCATATAACTATATGAAAGGTCGCCCGTACTACACTACTCCATTCATATCCGGAGCATCGGAATCCGATGATTGTGTTCCAGCATTTCGCAACTTTTCAATTTTCGATGATTCTTGATTGAAATACAGCATATAATTAATAGGCACAAATTTACGTGTGAGTGGTATCTCGAAGAAACCAGTTAAAACCTGTTCAATGAATGTTCTCCACCATTTTCACCAATAAACCGGAACCCAGACATACCGCTTGAAGATTTCTAGTTGGTTAAATGGGACATCGATCGAACACTTGCATGTCTGATGGAGGTTCAAGTCGACTGAAATATATCTTAAGACGAAATTTTAGTGTTCAAGTTTATTTCTTTTTTCTTTCATTTATTTTTTTTTTTATTAATTTACATATGTTTCCCTCATCTAGTAAGACAAAGTAAAAAAAATAAGAATGAAAATTTAATGCATTGAAATTGAACATTTTAAC